>NC_134835.1:85576430-85877596 GCF_004210375.1 Tachypleus tridentatus
TTGATAATTTACAAAAACATTTTTGGATATATAAGTATACCAGGGATAGTCAATAGGTGGAGCTCTGTCTAGAGACATCATCAGTGCATTTTGAACAGTACACAAAGTTTAATACTTTGAAATCAAAGAACAATTGTAATATCTATTGATTAAACAAAATTGATGTTGAATACTATTAACATCTATGTTGAGACCTGTATGTGATTGTGGGGCAGGTGCAAAATGGACATTGAACATACTGTTAGCAATAAGTAAGGACTTTAGCAAATAATAATTGTTTACTCTAGATGTACACTTTAAATAAACATAAATATGAAAATTTCTCTTTTTTGTGTTTTGTATTATTTACTTCATCCCAACAGTAGTTTAGTATCTAACAAGATTGTTACATTTTGCCCAATAATTGTAAATGAGAAAACTAGTTATTTGACTCAAACAGAAAACATATAAATTTTATTTCTAATTAATTGGGTTACATTTTGAATAAAATACCTGTTTGTTTGCTCTTTTTATGCAAAAATTTTGAGTGTTAAATTTATTTGAAAATTAGTTAATTTTAAGATTAATAAATAAGAAAACATTATTAAAAATGTTCTATAAATTAGATTATGTAGATGAGTTTTAAACATTTTATCATGGGATAATAAAAATAACAGCAAAAGATAGCATTATATATGAAACAAATTATCTAATAATAACGTGTTATTAATTAAGCACACCTGTATTGGTCAGTAATTACTTTTGCTACATATTTTTGGTATTTACGAAAACTGATGGTTAAAATGATCAGTTATATACATTGAAGAAATAAAAATGCACTGAAAGGAGACAAAATTGAAGTTACTTCACAATTTATAGTAAAAGCAATGAAAACTAATTAATAATATCATAAGATTAAATGTTTAAAACTGCTGGTAACTATAAAATGACCATAATGCACTATTTATTGAAATGATGTTAATAATCAAAGTTAAGTATTTTTACATAATGTATGCATGAGGCAGTGGTTGTTGAACGTCATCTGTTAAAGATACAATTGTTAAACAACTTTTTGAATTGCTAAGAATTGTGGAGTAATGTCCAGCTTTGAGTATAGCTAAATCCATTGTAGCTTTGCTAGTTGTCTAATTACACGTTGTTAATTGTTACAACATGTATGCATTTCCTTGAAAGTAGACTCAAAGTATCAAAGTTTTAAAATTAGTGTTTTACGAAACACTGTGGAGTATAAAAGGTTTGGTATGTATTATAGTGCATTTGAATACTTATCATAGATTTACAGTGTTAAGTTCATAACTTTACTTGTTTCTGTTGTAGCGCAATTAATGACATTAATTACACACATTTGAAGAAGTATGGCAAGTTATGTAACTCGGTCTCATAGAATGTCAGTAGTATTGTGTTGGAATTTGTTTATAGTACCCTAGAAACAGTGTCACTTTAATTTGAGGCTTATAAATGTTTATATTTTGAAAAATAAGTTTTGAATACAATATATATTTGGCTCTTAGTCTGAGGGTTGCGGGTTCGAATCCCCCTCCAACCAAACTTGCTCGCCCTTTCAACTGTGGGAGCGTTATTTTGTAACGCTCAATCCCACTGTTTGTTGGTGAAAGAGTAGTCCAAGAGTTGGCAGTGGGTGGTGAGTGATGACTACCTGCCCTCTTTCTAGTAGTTCACTTCTAAATTAGTGACGGCTAATGTAGGTAGTTCTCGTGTAGCTTTGAGCGAAATTCAGAACCAACAAATATAATAAATATTTAGTAATTGATAGTATATAAACGATGTTTCAGGTAGTTTTTTAAAACTTGACTGAAAGTTTTCTTTCAGTTCCACGCGGTTATCTTTCATTTGTATTTAGTAGCTACTTTCGTTTCTGTTAAAAATCACTTTGTGATTTAAATATTTAGTTAATTTCGAATGGTAATGAAATTTCTAAGCCAATCATAGTCTGATAGTTATTGTGTGCGGACTTTGAATCCGAGGATTCGCATTTCGTTTCCGCAAAAACACCTTTCAAAATTTGGGTGTTTTCTGGTGATCTAAGAATGACGGCTAAATCCCCGTATTTCGTTCAGAGTATCTTATGAGGTGATGGTGTGTACTGTTGAAAAACAAAAGTGATATTGTCGGAATTTATATTTAAGTAAATTTGGTAGTGTTCCCTTATTGTGGATTTAACCTTTATATTAGAGCTTTAGATATCTTTTGTAAAGTTTTGCACATGTCTAAACAAGTATAGTTGAAATTTTCAGGCATTTATGTAGGTACTGTATGTTTAAACTTAAGTCGTATAACTCCATTTGTTGTAGTTTTGAGCGTATTCAGTTTTCTGTCATTTTGTGTTTTTCCGGTTAAGTACGTTCATATATCTGAAGTGCGTTCTTTACAGTTATTTTGTTTTCTGGAATCTGAATGTAGTGTAGCTAACATTTTGTTATTCTTCGTCATTGTGTTAGATGCCTAGCCTATCTCTTGAAATATTTGGCCGGGCATGGCCAGGTGGTTAAGGCACTCGACTCGTAATCCGAGGGTCGCAGGTTCAAATCCACTTCACACCAAACATGCTCGTCCCTTCAGCCGTGGGGATATTATACTATGACGCTCAATCCCACTGTTCGTTGGTAAGAGAGTAATCCAAGAGTTGGCGGTGGGTGGTGATGATTAGCTGCCTTTCCTCTAATCTTAAACTGCTAAATTAGGGATGGCTAGCGCATATATTCCTCGTGTAGTTTTGTGCGAAATTCAAAATAAACCAAAAACAAACTTCAAATATTTATTATTTAACGTGAATAAACAAGTATTTATTTATTATCTGGCCAAGAAGTTCTTGCTTCGTTTCGTTGTTTTTTTTTTGTATGTGTGCGTGTGTTTGATCCGCTTTTCGATTTAGACGATTTTTTTTTGGTAGAACATTTCAAATTCCAGTCTTATATTGAAACAAACTTGGGATTTATAAACGTGTAAGTTTTGTTTTTTGATTTCTGTGTATGCATATGTGGCCTCGATAATTTTTATCCTATATTTTGTACGCTGCTCGAAAAAGTACGTTTTTAACTTATTAAACTTTGTGTTAACTAATCAGCGAATAAGTGGCACGTGATAGATAATTATGACGCATACAGAGCACAATCATATGTTAGTGTTAGGTAGCAGTGGCCCTTTGTTTATGTTTTGTTTAAACGTTTCATTCTGTCTAAACCACTTGCGTATATGTTTTTTGTTTGTTTTAGAAAATATTTCGTACTTGATAATCCAAAGTGCAAGATAATTTGAGGAGTAGACCTGTGATATGTTGAATGCTTTATTATTTTATAGTGGAATCTGAAATCTCTACTAATGTAGGATGTATTTGGTTCGATTTCGTAAACTGCGTAATTTATTGCACATTTTCATGTCTTTGTCAGTTCCGTGAAAAAGCGTATAAAGCTTCACATGTTCTCATAAACCGATTTGTCTTCCGCTAGTGTAGCGGTAAGTTTACGGATTTACAACGCTAAAATCAGGGGTTCGATTTCTCTCGGTGGACTCAGCAGATAATCCGATGTGGCTTTGCTTTAAGGAAAAAAAAACAAAACACACACACACACACATATAAACCGATTTTCCATAACAGTTTAAACACCACGGAACGTAGCTTCAGTGACATTGGTGATGTACATGTAAATGTAAAAATAGATATTACCAATCCGTAATTGTGTACTTGGAGACATTTTTAAACTGAACTATTTTTGGCAAAGCTGTTAAAAGAAGTTTTGCATATGATCAGTGCGTGTTATCACGGTCCTCATAGAGTTTGTGTTTAAACAGGTATTTTAGGAGATGCTTATTTAACTATTTTGTGTGTATATATATAAAATAATTAAAAACAAAAGACACCCGATGTGTTTTAAAATACTTCTAAAGTATTTGACTGTATTTGTTATAAGTTTATGAAATTCGTTGGCCAAGCGATTCACATTAAGATTCACACCTTAATATTCGGGTCTTCTGATTATATATAACATACTTATTTTTTCATGATATTTTGCTTTCCATTTGGAACAATAACGTAGCAAAGAAGCATTGTTGCTCCCAGGCTAACAAACCCTCACCTATCGCAATAACCCTCACGCAAAAAGTACTGCCCACTGAAGTATGCAATTATGCAAATAGAACGAACAGTCGTGAGAAGAGAATTTTTATAATGCATAAGCTGGAGTGAACACAGTTTTGCAATTAATTTTATGAATATAAATACGTAGTAATAAATTATTGTGTATCAATAGGATGCCTTTGAAATTGTTGAAATATAATTTATAGAAACAGAAATTAGCAGATAACTGATACAGAAGAAACCGTGTATGTGTAAAGAATATGAACATCTAATGCAGGTTAAATGGTACCAGAAAAACAAACCAAAAACGCATTGCGTACGTATTAAAAGATGATTTTACAGCAATCGATACGTGGGCTCAAATGTTTCAGTTGTAATAATTTATTCTTAGCCTGTGCTTGAAAAGTTTTAGCCCAGAATGTTATTTAAAGTGCTAAATACTTTGTACAACGTACGTGCGTGTAGAAAAAGGCACACAAGTTTCTGAAATATGTATACTACCTGCGTACTTTAATGTAAATAAAATTATTCCGTCTGGGGTTGTTCACCGTAATGTTCAACACTCTTTTTTAAGAACTATTGACCATGTACGCGTTCGACGTCAGCTAACCGTGACGGTTCTCAACGGCGGCAGATAATTATACATATAAACTCAGAAACTGTGGGGCCCTATATGCCCTACAGCGAAATGTTTAACAGAAAGTTGATAGACTACTAAAGGCAAATCCTGTATATAATAAAAACAGCATATTCAAAGGGATGAGCTATATTAGCATATGTGTTTTATTCCAAGGTTTGTATGAAACATATTTTGGGTGAGATTTGCGATGTACAGATTTTTCAAGTTCATTACAACTGGTTTTGTATTTACACTTTTTGTGCAGTTGAAAGAAAAACATCAATAAAAATGGGTATGTTAATTGTGGCACTGAAATGTTGAAAATGGAATGGGCTACTGGTTAAAGCGTTCGATTCGCAATCTTGAGGGTTGCATGTTCGAATTCTCGTCACTGAACTTGCCTTTTATGTTGTTGGGGTGTAATAATGTTACGGGTAATCCCACTATTTGTTGGTAAAAGTATAGCATAATAGTTGGCAGTGGGTAGTGTTCGCTATCTGCCTTCCTTCTAGTATATCATTGCAAAAAATAGAGACAGGAAGTGCAGATGTCCCTCGTGTAGCTTTACATGGTACTCAGACTAAACCAGAAGTGATTTAGTTTGGTTAATGTGAAGGATATATTTTTCGAAAAGAAGCAAGGAAACATTTCTTTGAACCAGTACATAAAAGTGTTGGGAATTATTGCTAAGAAGTAACGAGCTAAATCTTTATTTATTTTTATTGTTTAAGTTGAGAATTGGAACCTGAGACACTTTTTTTTCCTAACAGCGAGAACCTTCGTATAAATGTGTATAAATGAAAATAAAACAAATAGCATACTAATACCTAGTACTTCTTAATCATTGTTATATAATGTGTTTGTTCTTAAACACAAAGCTACACAGAGTTCTGTTGGTGCTCTGCCCACCACGGGTATCAAAACCCGGTTTCTAGCAGTATAAGTTCGTAGAGAAGTTACCATTTTGCCACTGGGGGCTGTTACATAATTTTACAGTTCCTAAAATACGAGTCATTTATTTTGGTTGCTGATTAACTCACTATTGCGTACGAATAACGAAGTGTTTGTATAATGACATCATATTTGTATTGGTAGTTTTGTATTTTGATACCTTTATAAAAACGTTTTTTTTTCTTTAAATTAAAATGCTAGAACCGCACGTTTTATTAGTGAACTAATTTTATTCTAAAGCCGTTAATCACTTTTTCTACTGTTTCATAATCAATCAGGCGTTGTCATAATCAGTGTAAGTGTCTCGTAGTATGTTATTACACATACGAAGGTATAGTGTATGTATGTAATGTATGTATATCTAATATACATATATATAATATATATCTACCTGTCTAAGAAATACGTCTTTTTTTAATAACCAATTTTTTTCTTTTAACCGGAATAAGTAACAAAGAATACTGTTGAAACATTATACTGATTATAAAACCAGTTTAAAGGCCCATAGAAACTGGTTTGGGGTTATTAGTTTTTATTAGTACACATTGGTATTGCCCTATGTTTCTTTTTAATACTGTTTTTTAAATGTTATGCGTTTAGGAAGTTCACTACTTTAATATGTTTATGAGGAATTTAAGTAACAGACACATGCGTGAATTATCCGTGTAATGTAATATAATATCCGTGTAATATACCGATAGAGTGATTCTGATTTTTTTTTATCGAGTACGTAAGCTTACAACTAGATATAAACGTTCTTACGAGCTCAACATTTAAAACCATCTGATCGATTGAAATAAGGCTGTGCATAATGTTTTGCAGCTGCTTCTGATTCTTAATTTTCTGACGTTTAGGGTCTCCTGCACAAATAAAACATTTCTATACCAGATGTCGCTGTTAATGTGCGTCATAAAATGCATCGTACAGCGTGTCCAAATGTATTGTGCTACTTTGTTTTTGCATTTAACTAACGGATTAGTCCTCTATACACTATCAGAGTTTATTTAATTCTCATATAATAAAAAACATATATTTGTTCTAAGTAGTTATAGGTATTGACCACGTGACCCGTGGCCCTTTTGAATTTCGTGAAATTACACGTTACTGCAATAAACTCAGCTACTTTCTGTTTGTTCCATAAAACATTACACGAATAACAGTAATAGTAAAAAGAATAAAATAATGGATATAAAAACTGTCGAATACTTTCATTCTCTTACCAACTCCAGTATTATACGTGTATCTGATACGTACCAAATATACATTGCTCGTGTAATTTCTGAGAATGAATTGGTTTATGAACTACGTATTCTCGTTTCGAGATCTTGTGTTTGGATGATGCCAAACGTGTTCAAAACATTTAGAAATATTAGTTGCACAAAATATGCTTTTCGTATGTTTTTTAATTAACCCATTTAGGTAACAAATGACGTCTTTTTTTACCTCGCAAATACAGAATTATGTATGATGTATACATATTTCGAATTAAATAACTAGTTGCGTAAATGGAGCATGTTTTAGCAAATGAAGAATGAACATTCTCATGATATACATTTCGATGTATAAAGTAAAATAAACCCACGCAGAAATTAAAGGTACGGCGCAATAATTAATAAAATTTTCTGTTAGGACGGAAAACGTGGTAGTGTGCATGTTTTCTGTTAAGTCGATAGTGTATGTGTTATATATAAGTGACAACATATAATTAGGACTATTTATACTCACACTGTACATGTCGATAATACATTTGTAACCAGTATATTGCGAAAATATACAGTATTATAATACAGTACCAGTAAATCTGTACTTGAGTGTGTGTTATCAACATACATTTACTAATTCAAAGGGCGTTTGTTGTTCCAAATAACACAATACGCTCACACATTTATCACTGTGTGAAACGACTGTAAGCGAAATCACAATGTGTAAGATTTGCTGTTAATAATTAGGTAAAGTTAGTGATATATAAGAGACAGCCATCGGTGTATTTATCAGTTTTACTCGCAAACTTTCAGATCTGTGTAAAGGAAGAAACATTTATGTAACTAAGACGTGTATTTCTGTTAGTTAATATGCAATCTGCGATGTGTAATAAATACAACTGCACTTAGAGATGCTGTGTTGCTATGGTACAGCCAACACCATCTTAAATGAAGTGGTGTGACGGTGGTACTGGTACAACACATGGTAATATACGCAACAAGCTAAAGCAACTCAAACTGAATAGTGTCAACCCTGAAAAGAGAGAAATATCGAAGCGTAAAATATCGACCGTTAGTAACGTTAAATGTTTAATTGTTTTAGAACATAACTGCACTTTAAACGATGGGAAACAAAACAACGTCGTTACTTACAGTGGGTTTGAATACAAGTTAACATATTAGATGCTGACCCAAGCTATACTATCGTTTTCAGCATTTCATTACGAAACACTGCATTAACAATAATTGATCACCATTTACAATATGGGTTTATTACAGATTACTGAAAGATATTAATTTGCAAGTAATTATTAACCTATCACTTATTTTGCGCTCTGTAATATGTGTACGGAAAATGTTGACCATATATTTGTGATCTTACGGAAACGCGACACTGTGACTAAAAATGCATTATTTTTAAATTCACGTAGACTTGTTACTTGAATAATATATCATTGTCTTTAATTAAGTAAAACGTCAGTGGAAAAGAGGTTTTGAACATTTTGGAGGTTTTAATAGCTATGTTGTTAGCACGATTTTTTTTTTTTTTAAATAACCACCTCTGTTGTATTTCAGTTAAACCAGAAAGTTGAGGCTTGTCAGTTTCAAGAGAGAATTGTCGAAACGATTTTTATAGTAATTCCAATTGTATGTTTCACGAGCTTTCTTAGTCGCACGTTTTAAAAAGGAGTACCCCTAGTGGCGCAGGAAAATATTTGGGAACTTGTACTGCTAAAAACCGGGTTTCTATATCCGTGGTGGACAGAGCACATATAGCCTTTCATGTAGTTTTGTGCTTAATTCCAAACAAACAAATAGATCTATGCAAATCTTGGGACTTTCCTTGCGAAATTCGATAAACGGACATAGTCCATGTATATTCATTTCTGACAAAGTATGTTAACGTGAGAGAGGGAATGTATCTTTTAAATTTTTCTGCGAGTGCGGTGGCAGGAGATTGAAAAGTGCTCTATATAACAACTCATTATGTTTTCACTTGAAAAACAGCTAACTCATTCTCGTCTCTTAAATGTTAATGTAAGACCTTGAATAGTGTTCAACAAGGCTTAAACGAATTTGCTCAGTAGAGCTAGATATGCACACGCTGCCCTCTCCAATCGGAGTAAGTTTATGTGGAATCGTTTCTTCTTAATTCAAATGAAATTGTTTGTTTTTTTTTTTATCTTGCCTTCTTTTACAAATACATACTTTATTTGGAATTAGTCTTATTAGTACGAGTTCCAGAGGGAAAAGAATGCATTTGTAATTTCTCGTTAAAAATGTCCCAGTCTCCATAAAACATGATGTAATGTACTGTCTGGTTTCTATTTTATTTCCACCGCTTGTATAAGCTACCATACCGGTTTATTCAAGTATACATTGTGACTATGATAGTCAATGTAATTGAGACGTTAGAATAACCGGACTTGTACTTCTAAGCGGTTGGGATCGATATTTCTTAATGAACATTGAACGAAAGAAATGTGTAGACTAGTCATAGTTTAACTTCTCAGAAAATGCTATATTTTCCGCTCCTTTCCTATGATGATGTAATGGTTGTTAGAGAATGACCCAACTTGCGTCATCTGTGTGTCCTTTAATAAAGCTGGACAACATCAAGTTTTATTTTCACTTACTAGAGGGCGGCACCAGCCATTTCTAAATTTAACTACTAATAATGCAAGTTGTGCATAAGTTTCTGTTTAGTTACAAGGTGTTCGCTGACAGTTCTAATGTTATGGAAAAACTGTATAACATGTTTTAGTGCTGCGCTTATTTTTTTTAACAGCCAACTATTGTAATTTATACGAAAGGACAAAGCAAATTTTTACATTTAATAATAGAGAGAGATTCAATTTTAAAACAAATCTTTAATGGAATTTCAGTATTTCTCTCAAGAAGTTAATTTCTTTGTAAATGATGAAAATTCTGGAATTTAATTTCCGTGAAATATTAAATAATAGCAGAATATCACTAATGTTAAAATAATTAATCTTAACGTCCGATAACAACAAGATACTTATTTTGAGTGAAAATAAGTATTGATAATGACTAGAACTAATTAAATACTCTTGCCTTACATTCTTAAATATGTAGATTATAATGCATTGTTCTATCAGTTTGAGTACTCTCGCTGTTAATGTTATTTCGGGCGTAATTCCAAACACATATCGCTCGGTTCAATAGGAAATTTAAGTTCGTATACTAAGTTAACAATGCAAAACAATCTTTATACTTAGAGGATAATAATAAAAGTTAAATTAAAGAGTAATAAAACTAAATATTAAATGTATTACTTAAAGTAACTACAAAGAAAGACAAGAATATGCATTACCAAATGAAAAAACAACTGGCACTCGTCCATTCACAGTGCAAAGTGCGTGCATTTAACAGGCATATATAGAGGAAATCTGTCACCCTCGTTTTCTATGGGCCCGGCATGGCCAAGTCTGTTTAGGCGTTCGACTCGAAATCTGAGGGACGCGGGTTCGAATCCCCGTCACACCAAATATGCTTGCCCTTTCAGTCATGGGGGCGTTATAATGTGACAGTCAATCCCACTATTCGTTGGTAAAATAGTAGCCCAAGAGTTGGCGGTGGGTGGTGATGACTAGCTGCCTCCCCTCTAGTCTTACACTGCTAAATTAGGGACGGCTAGCGCAGATAGCCCTCAAGTAACTTTGCGCGAAATTCAAAACAAACAAACAAACAATCTTTATCTATTGTTCACCAGTAGGTAAACGGTATTTGCGGATTTATAACGTACCAAATTAGGTTTCGATACCCGTGGTAGGAACGGTACAGATAATTTATTGTGTAGCCTTATTTTTAATGAATCGATTACTGTTTTAAACTAAGTCTGTTTAGTATTTTTCAATGCGAGTCCTACTGTGCGCGCTTGATTTCTATTAATTTACGACTTGTTATTCTGATTTTTATATGAAAAATTAGTTTTGTTTGAGAAATGTATAACTACCGTTCTTATTTTTACATTTGTGGTATCCGTCAAAGGGAAATTTAAATAACTATATAGATAGATATATGTATCTATCATAAATAAGACGTGCGAAACAAAGGTGTAAACAATTTGAATGTCGTTGGTAGTTTCGCCCGGATTTGAGCTCTTACTGAGTGTTGGAATATATTGTCCCTTATTCACACGTTTTGTTTTTTCGTTATTTTTTATTTTGTTTTTCATCAAAATGATAAAACTTCTTTAATCCGAGTGTTTTAGAGAGGTGAACTTTTCTTTTTCAGGGCAAGCTAATTTTTGCATTATGGTACTTTAAAGAAATGTTACTAACAACCCTTCATAAATTGTTAGGCTACTTTTTATCAACAAATAGAGAGAGTGATTTTCTGTCACGTTATAACACAGCTGAAAGGTTTTGATCCCGCGGTTTGCGTTTGTAGCTCCTTAACCACCAGGTCATGGAAGTTTCGTGAATTATGGTAGTTTGAGAAATTTAATGGTTGATTTTTTGTTGAAATAATGCCCTAACAGATTCGCTATTTGTCAGAAACATTATGTTACTGAGTGAACCTTTCAAAATTACCAATTATATCTTTAGAAGAAACACAGAAGTTTGAGAAGTCGTTACATTTTTATTATTGTTTGTGTAATATTTTGTTGACATAGTATATACTAACAACTAGTAATCAACCAAGATATTTTTATTGTACGGTATTCGAGATTTTTTTTTAAAGTAAACAAACTAGATAACAAGAAAAGAACACGGAATATTTCTTAGTTTTTAGTCGTAATTGATTTGACTGGATAGTTTCTCTGACGTGGAGTCGCATATGTAGCTTATTTTTAATGTAAGGAATCTTTTAGGTTTCGTTTAACAGTACATTTTAAAAATGAGACTTTTAATATTTCCCCCATTATTGTATAAGTTCTCTTTAAATGTTACAACCTGTGAGCTGCTTCATAATTGATTATTATGCTATTTTCTCCCCTTGTCTACTTGTTAACAAATAAATAGCAGAAAGTACTCAATAGTTCTTCCTTGGGGTTAATTTCGAGATCAGTTATCTCCTAATTGGGAAAATTCTTGTATTGGTGATACGAGCAAGTTCTAATTAGATAAGCTGCCTGTAACCAAATAATTAGTTCCTCTTGTTTTTAAAATTTCACTTTTCCTTCTATAGTACTTCGTCTTTTGATTGCCAGTTCTCATTTATTTGAATTTAATCGCTAACATGGGCGTAAATTGTCCCTAAATTTCAGCACTTATTCTGCTACATAAACGCCTGTTAAGGACGCAGTTCCTAGGACTAGATCGAGCATGGTGTTGTGTGTGTGTGACAACATCATCCACATCATTATGACGTCAAGGAGGTGGGATTCAAATAGGAAAACTACGAAGACTCCCACGAAAAGAATAAGCAAAATAATACCATAAATTTATGCTTTGAAGTTATGTATATTACAAAAAGCCGTTGTTAAAACAGACTGAAAATATCAGCTGTCTGTTGGGAAGAGGACACTTCCTCAAACGAGGAACAAGTGTGTATGAAATCACATGATCATCATATGTTTAATCTTTTATTCAAAGGCACCAGTATGTAGTATGTTTACAGTGTTTTGGTAAAGGAGATAATGCTCATGATAGGCTTTGATTTCCCGAATTAAGAAGGTTCTTTATTTTTCGGATGTTTGTTTACGGGCAGCAAGGTTGCAAGCTAATTTTGTAGGATTCAGATTTGGTAGGCTTTGGTTCCCAACATTTTTGACTGGCTCTTATACTAATATATATCTGTTTAACTACAAAGTCTGTCGATAAATTTTTCGAAACGGTATCGTTGGTAAGCTTAAATCAAGTTGAAAGCGAAAGTTTGCAGTATTTGTTTGTTTTTGCTCTTTTTTTTTTTAATTTCGCGCAAAGCTACTCGAGGGCTAGCTGCGCTAGCCATCCCTAATTTAGCAGTGTAAAACTAGAGGGAAGGCAGTTAGTCATCATCACCCACCACCAACTCTTGGGCTACCCTTTTACCAACGAATAGTGGAATTGACCATCACATTATACGCCCCCACGGCTGAAAGGGCGAGCATGTTTTGGTGCGACGGGAATTCGAACCCGCTATCCTCGGATTACGAGTCGAACGTGTTAACCCACCTGGCCATACTGGGCCATTTGCAGTGAATGGAAGTGCAATTAATTTTTACCACTTTTTTTTTAGTATATATAATACTGTCGAAACTGATTAAATACGTTTTTATTTCTTTATAGAATGAAGTTTATTTAAGAATGCTCATGTATATTCAGATCAGATTATTGTATAAAGTATGACGATAGCAGTTAACTTTTGAATGTAAACAGTTTTGTGCGAACTCACAATGTTATTTCCGCTCACGTATTATAACTGCTGTGAGTGGCTACTGTATGTGCGTGTCTCAAATACACAAACTTCAGGAAATTTGACCTGGTTTGCCCATCGCTGCCTAGTATGTAGTTGAAGACGTAAATAACATTTAGAAGTGTTTACTATGCAAGAAATTGCGGTACTTTGCCTGTGTACCTGTGGGACGTACGTTAGAATGGGGAAATTGAATCTTTCAAATAAATACTAAATACATGACATTTACGATCAAGTTCGTATGTAATGTTAATGATTGCGTTTATATCATATATGTACAATGATATTGTAACTCGACACTTAATAAACGTATTACGTGACCCTTGACAAATTATTCACTAACAAATTTAACTAAAGAGTGGTGGAATCTAAAATCCTGATTTGTTTGTAGGGAAAAAATCATCTGCTTCTTCAGAAAATCATTGTTGGACTCTGATGTTCTAGTGAAATTTCAGCAATATACACGTGGGGGGAGTAGTACCACAACTAAATTTAATGTGCTACAGGTGACTTTTAGCCTGTAAATACTTATTTTGAATGAAATGCTGGGTGGTTATACAGAATAAATATCTTTAAAAAATAGTATTGTGCTATCGTTGTGCTCTAAAAGTGATTACAGAATAATTAAACTGTATCAGTTTGGCCCCCCGCTGGTACAGCGGTATGTCTCCGGATTTACAACGCTAAAATCAGGGGTTCGATTCCCCTCGGTGGGCTGAGCAGATAGCCCTTTATGGCTTTGCTATACGAAAAACACACATACACACACGTATCAGTTTGGGTGAATAAGAAACTGTTTAAGAACAAGTAATGGGGTGAACAGTAACTTGTTTTCTGAGGTTACCACAAATTTTCATGGAATTGTGTCAATCATTCTCGACTTACGAACTTGTAAGTCTACAAAATACCAAGCGAAATGAAAAAGGGCAGTTTTTACTCCAATATTGCTGAAAAGTTGTCTGGTTTCGAAAGCGTACTGCTTTAAGAACTTGAAGTTTATGAATCTTACGTAGAGCAATAAATATTGTACTGTCCTTTGATTTAGAATTAAGCACAAAGCTACACAAAGCACTATCTGTGCTCTCCCCGCCATGGGTATCGAAACCCGGTTTCTAGCGGTGTGAGTACGCAGACATGTCGCTGTATCATTGGGTGGGTGGAAGGGCATATACTTATTTACCTATCAAAAATTACCATGAAAACCATTGTACTTATCGATACCATAAAGAAATATATGTATCATGTGTTTCGTAAGATTTTAGACCACTTCGTTACATGAAAACCAAAATCGTTAGCTAAATTTATTTCTAAATTTCCAAAAAAGTAACTTTTTGGAAGATTTTGTTGTATTGTGTAACGTATGCAACTGGTTGAACATTATAAGTTTTGAAATTGAACGGGCACTGCCCAGATATAATAAATTGTACACTCTTGCATATTTATCAGCACAATGTTAAAGTACTTACTGCTCTGTTTGACTTAATCCCTTTTACTTGCTACAGATTATACTTTGTACCACTGAACAAAAAGACACACAGGATTTGGACATTCATGAGCTTTCGGGTTCGTTGGTGTTAAAAGTTTTTCTATCAAACAAAGGCTTTTTCTTTTATGGTTTACATCACATCCGACATAGTTTTTATAAAAGAAAATGTTTTTAAAGCTATTTTTAACCGTTCAAACTTTCATAAAGATTTCAGAGGCTATATGTGTCTGACATCTCTCGCACCAGCAGTTTCCCTATTTCAGTATGCTTCTCTTTATAGCTTGTGGCTTGATGGAGAAATTTTTCTGATGTAAGTTTTTTTTCTTTTAGCATAACCAATAAAAGATTGGATGGTTGATTGGAATTGAATAGAAAGCTATACAATAGCTTGATGACCACCACGGGTATCGAAACCCAGTTTATAGCGGTATAATCCCGCAGACATACCGTTGTGCCACTAGGGACGTGTTTCTTTTTAACATAGTGTTACGTACCGAAATCACAATCCTCGCCTATTCGTTGCAGCTTTTATAGATTATGAGAGAACCGTAATTTATTTTTATTATGCATCTAAATTTTAGGTTCAAAAATTAAAATCGCTGATTGAGAAAGAACAACAACGAGAGAAGAAACACAACTACACACGTTGTGATTATTTTCAAACAATCGAAGACCAAGAATAAATAATTGTGAGGAATTGTGGTTATCTAAACACGACCACAGTATCACAAACAGAAAGTGTGTTAATTACCACGACTTGTGATGGAACCAATGACTTGTAGATCAGATGAGTGTTTTTCCAATTAAAAGGCCCGGCGTGACCAGGTGGTTAAGGCGCTCGACTTACAATCTGAGAG
Organism: Tachypleus tridentatus; assembly: GCF_004210375.1. NCBI lineage: Eukaryota > Metazoa > Arthropoda > Merostomata > Xiphosura > Limulidae > Tachypleus > Tachypleus tridentatus. The sequence goes on from NC_134835.1 coordinate 85,592,005, forward strand.
TCGCGGATTCGAATCCTCGTCCTATCAAATATGCTTTCCCTTTAAGCCGTTGGGACGTTATATTGTGATGGTTAATTCCACTATTCGTTTGTAAAAGAGTAGCCCAAGAGGAGTTGACGGTGAGTGGAGATGACTAGCTGCGTTTCCCTCTTGTCTTTCACTGCTAAACTGGTGACAGTTAGCGCAGACAACCTTCTTATAGCTTTGCGCTAAATTCCAGACAAACCAAAGGTTGGATTAATTTCATGGTTCTCCAAACCGTAATTAACAAACTGAATGCTAAATTACATGTTAATGACAAATAACTAAAACTACCTGCTATATCCTAAATTTTACGGAGTTGATGTTCATATCATGTAATTCTGCAAATGTTTCATCTTGGATTTCGATTTTTTTTATGGTGATGAAAGGATCTCTGTGTTGTGGCAGCTGTGCCAGGACGTGCGGTAATTAACATTATGTTGTCACTTTCATTCTGTGATGTCAAAATTAGGAATGGTCAGCGCATGTGCTCTTGTATAATCTTGTTCGAATATCCTAAACAAAACAAACCAACCCTCATAACTGCATATGTTTTTATGACCTTACATATAAGAACTAACTACAATTATATTAAACGGCAATTTTCTTTGTTATATTTGATATTCGTTATATATTATACACGTTGTATAAAACAACGAGCATCACGTTATCGGTATTATGTATAAAACAAAAAGACGATAAATTGTAAACACATGTCCAGGTAGGGACAACAGTTAGTATATGGCTTTCAACGTTAAAATCCGGGATACAGTTCTTTGCAGTGTAGACAACAAATAGCTCAGTGTGGCTTTACTCTCAAACACACATATTTCGAATTGTTGAAAATGTTTCTTTATAATTCTGGACTGGGATAATGTATTAATTAAAGAACTTGTAATGGTTATACGGTTAGTATTAGAACACTTTTATTAAAAGTAATACTTGCATAAGGAAAGTATAATATCCATAGTTCATAAAAAAAATTTCAAAATTATATATATGCTGCATACTTGTAGTCAGTTTTAAAGACTAAACTTTTGGAAACTTTTTATCATATGTTATAACCTTTTTTGAGGGGGGTGAAGAGTGTTTTTTTTAACCATAATGTGGTTACCCCATATTTATCTGACACTAGTTTTTCTTGTAAACAGATTTGTATGGAGTTCAAAAGAGCGTGATAAAATGCGACAACATGGTCAAACAAAAGGAATTTCATTTACTGTATCAGTAAGTGAGAAAGTCCTATATATATGCGAGTGTGTGTATTGTATGTTTGAGTTAATATGTCGAGGAAAAAGCACGTCTCCTATACAGCAAGAGTGAATTAAAATGGGCCATAACATCTTTCGTCAATATTCAAGTGTTCATTGGCATATTATATTTTTAAATAATACTTGGAAGTAAAATTTTCTAAAACTTTTACGTATTCTCGATTATCGCTTTGTAAATACGTTCATTCTACTGTGTACATGAAGAGATGGTGGTATTTGTGAAGACTTGCAAGCGGCACCATGTAACGCCTGTTTATTAAGTCATTTGCTATTCTATTTTTTGCTTTCCCAAAAGCTACGTCGTTCAAGGGCGGTCGGTAATTTGTGAAACTAGGCGATCTTTGTGCGGTTTTAGATAAATTGTTATATGTCTGTATTTGGTATCGTGTAAGCTAGAATTATGACGGTTCCATTTTCAAGGAGTCTAAACTATTAGGGAACGAGTTGTGCTATGTCGCTGTTATTGGAACCAGCGAATTTTGTCAGCATGGTTACCAAATGCATGCAGTATATGAGCGAAAAACACTTCTCTGTTGGGCTCTCAGAAACTTAATAAATGTACACAGTAGCGTTATTTAATGGAGCTGCTATGCTGGGAATTTAAAAAAAGTATATGTGTATATTTCAGTTTGTACCTTTTTTTTTTTTTTCTTCCTGCGTAGTTAGTGTAGTGGTTGAGTAGGCTGTGATATTGCCCATACAGTTACTGTTGACTTAAAATAAAATCCAGTTTTCTTTCTGTTGCGTTCATTTTTCAAATTTCTGATTTACGTATTAGCTTACTTGATTAAAAGTGGATGCTAATTATAGTCTACACTGCGGATTATATACACATAAATAAAAATTAGCCCAGAGATAAACATAGCTAATTTAATGTACCTTTGTACATATAACCTATAAAAACAAATTAAAACTTTCATAATAGGGTGCGGGTTGATACTGTGATAGAGCTCCAGAGTTTGAAGCTGGCAAACCGGTTTAGAAGCCGTACAATAACAAAATATTCCCTGGACTTTAAACTGTGAATGTGTTATAAAAGTGATAGTTATTCCCTCAGCGTGGATGGGGGGAGGAAAATTAATTTCGGAGCACCCTCAGGTTTTCTACTGTGCCTAAAATACTTACCGCGTCTTTTGGCTTTTAGTTAATGTGGATGGTGGTTTGTATGTTGGTGCTGACTGGCTGCCTTCTCTCTGGTTAGTATTTTAAACTTATGGACAGCAGAAGCAAGCCTAATTATCTCTGCTACAAATACAAATACATAAATATTTTATTATGATTTATGAATGACTCGTATGAAACTGATGAAAATTGCATTTCATCAACCTAATTTAATTAACACCATAACAATTGCTGTTCATGCAGTCTGATAATATAAATAGCTCTTCCACCACTACAGTGTCTGTCATATCCCAGCTGATGTGATGAGACTTGGAAATAAACGAAAGGTTTCGTCGTTATTATGAATATGGTAGATATAGTGTGGTTGACATGTTGTTATACACACCTTTTTGTTTTCATCCCTAACCCATAAAATCTCAACTTTACAATAGGCAAGAAAATTGCTATAAAAGTTGTAGAAACAAGTTACCTGAATTGCTGGTACTGCTTATGAACAGGTACACTTGAACAAATGCATCACGTACTACAGGTTTTAGTGAGTTTTCGATGCTCGTATATTTACGATTTTATTTGACGTTTTTGTTAAAAAAAACAATAACAAACATTAAACCGAACCCATGTAATGATAGGATATGTTTCTCTTATTGATGGTTTATGAAGTTTTTATACCAATGGCTAATTTTTCACGACATATTTTATACACCAACATATAAATCATTCGTGCTGGCTCGATTTATTTTTTTATTTTTTCAGATTACCATGTTATCCTTGCTATTACATCTAGAAATGTCTCCGAACACAAGTAAATAATTAAATTTGTTTACAAATAACCCATTCTTTAAGAAATAAAAGTTTGAAGACGGTTTAAATGGGTAACGAAGAGAACTTTATTATTGTTATTATAAAATACTATGTATTTATAATGATAATATATTTATTACCGGTTTTCCAAATACATTGATGTGTTCCCACATTATTCATCAAGTTATTCACAATATATTATATTAAAAAAAAATAGAAAGACCAGTTAGCTTTTATTGATTAAATTTTTGTTTAAAACTTTTAAAACATCCTAGAAGCTAACTGAAGGTACTATTACATGAACGAGTGACTGTATAGGATATACTTTAATTCGTATGCCGGGTCCTCCGATGTCTTAGCAGCAAGTATGAGAGCTTATAACTTTGGAAAAAAACGGTTTCGATACTCGCGGTAGCAGAGCACAGATAGCTCATTAAGTAACTTTTTGCCAAACAACAAACAAACCATATGTTTAGGGCATGTTTCTGTAATTTGTTCTTGCAATAATAGAGACATTCGACAAGCATTGGAATCTAGTGTTGTCTGTGATTTATGTTCGTGATAAGATGAAATATGTAACGGTTGTTTATTTTTGTATACAATGGACTAATTGCGCTGTGTCAACCACAGAGACCGATCACCGAATTTTGTCAGTAAAAGTCTTCAAGCTTACTGCTGATCTGTCAGGTTCCTTTAAAGGTAACGAGGTTAAATTGTGCCAAAGTGAAATCTACTGCCCACAACAGAATAAAGTAAAAATCATATAAAGGATAAGCTGAGCTAAAATTAATAACTAAAACATGTATGTACATATATTACAAAACCTTAGTGTAAGCAGTTTATGACTCAGTTTTCTATCTACTATAATTAATCCATACTTCTAATTTTTATTTTCTAGCTACTTAAGTTCTCATGGGTAATTTTCAGGGTTCTCTTACGTTGTTTTACTTGATTATAAACTTGTATTTGTGGAGATGGTTTACAACACCTGTTTAGGAGGTCGTCCACAATATTTCCTTCCAAAGCTCTTTGTTGATCAAGTTGAATCAAGCTACGGAATGTAAACATGCTGGATTTTGTTATTTTTGCTTCTTTATTGATGTATTCTGTTCAACCTGATCTGATTACAAATACGCTAAGTTGTGACAAGATATGAGAAATTGATCCGTGGTTAAAGAGTAATAATTAATTCTGAAGGTAGTTTAATAACACAATTCTAGTATTATAGTCGCAAACGCTACTTTCATTGACACAGAATCGAAAGTCGGTGCCGAACATTCTCATCCTCTCATCTGTTATACTCTGCCGTGACGGTCAATCTCACTTTTCGTTGGTAAAAGAGTAGCTTAAGAGTTGGCTAGCAGCAATATCTCTCGTCTATCATTTCAGAATTAGAAACAGCTTGCGTACATAACCACCAGATAGCTTTGCGCGAGATTGTACGAACAAACAGACAAATATTTAATAATTGCTTGTAACAATAAATTAGCAATAAACGACTTTCAAAAGCTCTCGCGTAGTCTTAAACATGTCCGAAAATCGTCCGTAGACTTTGTACTATTGCATATCTTGTAAACGATTATTTTCACACGGTATTATTCAATCAAAGAGAAATCGTTAGCTTTCATGCATATAGATGTTAATTTCCAAAACAAGTAAATCAATGTGTATAACAGGTTGTATATGCTGTGAAGCCCGTAATTTACGATTGGTCTCTGCTTTTGGAACTCAGGTTAAAATTTACAAACCAATATACGTTTATTTATTAATACCTTAAATATTTTGATTATAACAACTAATAACTACAAGTAGTGTTGGATAAATGTTGTGGTAAATAACATGTTTCGATAGATACATAGTGAGTGAAAATGTTTCTTAATGCCACGGCTTTCCAGCAAATAACCAAGTTAAAGCTGGTTAATATTTACTTCGTTCGGCTGTTGATATAATGCATTATGTAAGGAACATTTTTTCCCACTTTGCATGTGCAGCTACTGTATAGCTAAATTAACTTTTCTGCATAAATATATTATGTATCAATATAGACATTTAAGTGATAAGACGAAAGAATGACTGTAACATGCATATATGCCTGCATGACTTTTCCATTTACGATCAAAAGGTGTAAATAGATATACAACTAATAAAAAAAATGTTTGTAAAGAAACACTTATAGTGGGAATAATTACATCTCCACAAAACTTCGGACACCCCTTTCCTGATGGCTTTTGGCTCTTTCCTTTTCAGCATCAGGATACACGAGCTTATTCCAGTTTCTTCAACAACAAAAAAGGTTGTTCGTGTTAAGAAAATCGTTAAAATTCTCTAGCTTTCAGTATTCGTTTTAAGTGTTGGATGATTTTAGGCTGGTTAGAACTAAAAAATATAAAATACATGGTCTGACTAGAAAGTACCCTAATTAGGTCCATTGAATATACGCTAATATATCAGAGAAGAGACTGCGTTAATGTATCTCAGTAGCTAGTACTCTAATGTATCGTAGTAGAAAGTAAAGTGATGTATTCGAGTATAAAGTACGATGATGTATCTGAGTAAAAAATACGCTAATATTACCTAGTAGAAAATACAGCAGTTATTCGAATAGAAAGTACGGTGATGTACTAGTCCTATAGAAATTCTACCAAATCACTAGTAGTGGAATTCTTGTTATTGTTTAACTTACGAATGTTTTAGTTTATTTTCTCCTCACACATTTTGTTTAGATAATTTTCTCATTGTAATGTATCTCAATTTACATTTATTTCGAAAGTATTTTATTATTTGTCAAATAAGGTTAGATAGGCCCGACATGGCCAGGTGGTTAAAGTACTCGACTCATAAAACACCAAATCAACCAACCAATTCGTAATCTGAGGGTCGTGGGTTCGAATCCTCGTTGCACCAAACGTCTTCGCCCTTTCAGCCGTGGGGTATTACAATTTTACGGTCAATCCCGCTATTCGTTGGAAAAAGAGTAGCTTAAGAATTGGCGGTGGGTGATGATGACTAGCTATTTTCCCTCTAGTCTTACACTGCTAAATTAGGGACGGCTAGCGCAGATAGTCTTCGTGTAGCCTTGCGCGAAATTCAAAAAATAAACAAACAAACAAGATCAGCGATAAGCTTACGGAGTTGGAACGCTAAAATCCGTGATTCGATAAAAGGGCAGATACCTGATTGCATAGCTTTGTGCTAAAACAACAATCACAATTAAAACTTCAAACATTCTTAATAAGTTATTTCTTACATTTTAAGATCCTAATATGTGCTGTTAATTGTAAGTCAATTTCCCTTTCATCCTGTTTTAGAAGTGCGTGTACTGAAAATTCCTCTTTGGGGGAATTCCTTAATAAAACAGACACTGAATCTCGTACCTTTTACTAATGAACCAGAAGAGAAGGCAAAGGTGACTTAGATTCTGCTTCATTGGAATACAAAGTTCGGAAACGCGTACACAACCAACTCGCACTATTTCCCAGATATGAAAATCACCGTTATATAATGGTAACGTGTGAAAATTAAAACATACATGTTTTAGCTCCAAAACCACTTAATCTACTGTGTTCTTTCTAAACATCTGAAGGTAGCTTAGTTAATAAATTTTTTGTTGTTTTTTTTGTGGCTGGTAAAAACGTAAACTCTATAGCCCTTTGAGGTCCATCCTAATTGGTCGAGTTTGTAAAACAATATCCATGTATGTCAACTGTATATATATTTAATTCATGTGTATATATTGTAATCTCTATAAGCTCGTGCTCTGCGGAAGACTTTCTCCGAATCTATGGAGTTAATCCATATTTTAAAAGCTGAGACAACTTTGTTTTGTATATCGAATATGATATATTGTCATTTTTCGTATCAACTAACCCTGCATGCAATATTTCTATAGTAATGTCTATTTTATAAAACGTAAGTTATCTACAACAAAAATAATCGTAATCGCAAAGAGAAGACAAAGTTGAATTCGTTTTTGGACCACAAATAGCTGCTGTGTGATTATACTATTAATATATATTTTTTTCAGTTGCTTGTAATTGTCATTGACTATTTAGTGCGATCTAAAACATTGGATGTTATGGGTGTTACATTAATTCTCTTCTGCTTAGTTTCTCGTGAACATGTCAAATTGTCTGGAAAATGAAATTTCCCCCCAAAAAAAAGTACAGAAAAATTTGATATATTTGAATATGAAGCTGTTATTGTTTTTTCTCTCTCTTTTTCTCTTGTTTCTATATAAATATTACATTAAACTTTATTAATAAAATGCTATTTTTATTTTATTTTACTGTTGAAGGTATTTCCTGTGTATCAGCAGATGTTAACAATGAGTTGACTCTTCTTATGAAGGTAAGTTACCGTGATGGTTGTGTGAAAGTGCCCTTTAGGGTACGATTTTTTTACATAGATATGGTAAAAGCATTACTTTATGTTAAGGACTGGTGGTTAAGGCGTTTGACTTGCAATATGCAAGCCGCGCGTTCTAATCCTATCATCAAATATGTTCGTCCTTTTTGTTTTATTGGAGTTATAACATAAAGATCAATCTTGACGGTGAGTGGTCTCGACTAGCTGCCTAACTGCTACTTCTAAAATAGGGACAAATATCCCAGATATCCCTCAAGTAGACTTGCGCGAAATTCAACAAACAGACTTCATGCTAAATGATTTGCATCAGATAATCAAGCATTTTTCTTGGAGGCATAAAATGCAAAATATGTGAACGAGTATGTGTAAACGAATACTTTATTTGACATTAGTGCACAATATAGTGTGACGTAATAACGAGGATACCCTTAGTACTAAAAACAAAATGTGAGATAAATTGTGTTAGTCCTACGTGTTACTATATTGTTTATCAGAAATATTTCTTATGGTGCCTGATTTTTTATAATTTTGAAATGAGAACTATTATTATATAATATTAAATATTTAAAGCTTTAGTTACGACGTGCAAGTTGTTCGTATCAAATGTATGAAATTTAATATCTATAATAGTAGAGAATCTCTTGACTATTTGTTTAAATGCTAGGCCGTAGTTTCTAACACTATTTTATCACATAAAAAATACTGCTGTATACGAGTAGCCTTACTCTCAGAGCTTTATATTATCAATTCTAAATATTTTAGGTTTTGGAAAATCAGATTTTGTATCATGTAAAACTCCACTTATAAGTGATGTTTCAGACAGCAGCTTAGATATAAACTTTATATTCCAAAGTTAATTTAAATCCCTTTTCTCTTTTTAGTATTTGCAATTTCGAAGATAAAAATGGAAACATTTTACCCATGATAGATAAGTGTTGCATTTAGAGACACACATACGCAGTCCTGATTTTTTGTCGATGTTTTATCTCTTGCAGCATTATGATTTATAAAAAAAAATCAAAAATATTTTATTTCCATTTTCGTATGAATATTGATCCTAACACCACTAGTTTAATTGCGTGTGCGTGTTGCAGTGCCATCACGGTGTCGCCTGAATGCCGAGCTCTCGGTCCCAGACCTACCACATCCCTGGAACTTACAGCAGCCATCTTTCTCTTTCTTCTGATAATTATATGCAGGTGCTAGCTTTGCTTTGATCGCCCAATTCACTCCCCTACCCCCATTCTGTCATTTTCTCTTTGAGTTTCTTGGAGTTAAAAGCACGAGAAGGAGAGTGTTGGGCGTAGGAACAGATAGCTCGATCTAGTTTATTGATTACCATGCTGGGACGCAGGCTACGTTTGTTCTATTTGTTATAGTCGCCAGCTTCTTTCCAACACATAATATAAATGTTCTTTGACTACTGCTACATTCGGGTACCATTATTAGTCAACTCCGATTTCGTTGTTCTAGTGCAACTACGGTTTGCTTCTCTCAGTTTTTAGTTACAAAAATTGCTGTATTTGTATAACTTTTCAAGAACATACGATCAACCACTGTTAAACTGATAGTTATAGAAAAATTGTAGCGGTATGCGTTTAGAAATAAAAACAAACATTCACGATATTTTACATCGGTTTGTACAAATCAGCGAAAGCATTTACCGTAACGCTATTGTTACGTTTGTTTATCTCTTTTATACAGTACATGTAACACCACACATTTGGTATGTCTCAACGTCCACACAAGACAAGTTTGTATGACTGATTATTTTTGTTTCTTTTACAAATTTTTTTTTTACGTTCTCGAGTACTTTTCAGACCTTGAAGTAGGGCAAAATGTTAGTTCAATAGCTACGATATCCTTTCATGTAAGTGAGGCTAGTAGTTTATTGTGAGAGCTTTTATTTTCTCTTCTAAATACTTCATAGCCTTTAAACATTATTTTTGCCAAACGCTCTTGTTTTTGCCCATTTTAAATGCATAGTTTAATAATTTTCTTCTGATAATCGCTTATGGAAAATGTTGTAGAAATATGTTCAGTCATAAATATCAGATATTTTCAATTTTAACATTGAATTTAATATCTTTTTTTTAATCAATTATCTAACTATCAGAATAAAAAAGGAAATTTAGCAACAATCCAATCTTATGTCCCATTGTCTCAGTTGTAAATCTGAAGGTTTTGATACTCATGGTGAGCACATCACAGATAGCCCATTGTTTAGCAGTGTGCTTACCAAAAAACAAAATCATGTGCATTTTAAATACTTTCTATGCATATATTTTTAATGTAGTATTGACACAATTTTTATAATGTTAGGTGGAAGACATAAGAACAAAGTTGTATCATTTATAGATATATCAGTTATTTAAATGATTATCAGTGTTTTAATTATAGTGTAACATTATTTTAAATTTTTCATATTTATTTTTGAATGTGTAAAACTTCAGGGCTAACCTGTAATGGTACTTCTAGTATTCAAATATTTGAATGTTAGATTTCTATTTGTATATCAAAGTTTATTAAAAGTTAGGAATTGAATTTTTTTTTGCTTGCTTAAAATATGTATCTTAATAAAAAATTTAAATAATTTGACTTTCAACTTCTCAGATTTTCCAACTTTTAAGTATATGTAATTAATTATCGAATTTTATTGAATAGTAAACTTCTGAATAAGTATAAATGAAAAAATTCACATAGCATATCCTTTCTGTACTGAGATATTTTCTAGGAATATTAAAGCATTTAAGCAGTCATTCTCTAAATGTGTGTACACAATACTCACTCAGTTAGCTTATGTCTTGTTCAAGCTTCCAACCTACAGATGGCAGGAGAATAGGGTGCTAACTGTGTTATCAAATGAAAGTTATCATAAATCACAATATATACTGTTTCAGTATAGAACTGTTAGAAACAAGGGATATTTGACAAAATTTGTAATGGTTAAAATATACAGCAAGAATTATGTTTCATTACCAAATTACTGAAAACCTCAGTAGTTTTAAACAATCATCAAAAGCTTTTACCCAGACAGACAAACCAAATATATAACATAATTGTATTACTTGGACATAGTCTAAGCTACAAACTTAAGAGAATTTTCAAGAAAAGTAAACTTAGTGTATTTATCAAATCTGGCAAGATAATTAATGCATTTACTCACAAGAATTAAACAAATTAAAGTGAAAAAATAAAAACAATAGTTGACAATATATCCTTTAATTGTTGAGACAGCTGTATTGGTGAAAGAGAAGTAATACACCAGAACAGTTTGAAGAGTTGCATTGTTGCTGCTACCCAGGAAAAATTGTACATCTGTACATTCTGACATTGCAAGATATAAATTTTAGGTTTTCCCCAAATTGAAAAATCAGGAAAATTAAAGATGCTTTTAACATGAAAAACCAATAAACAAGCAATCAACCATGATTAAGTCCTAGAAATCAAATTCATTTGTAAGTCTTCTTCAGAAAATATAATAGAATCAGGTTAATAGGCCATTCTGGTGTCCAGTCAGATGCTTGTTAATTTTAAAACTGTAAACATTTTTATTCTCATTTCAATCTTTCCCTTATCAGTAACAAACAACATGATAAATATGTTTTATTTATTTTATGGCAGTAGTTGCCAATGAAATTATCTATTTAAAAACTGAAGTAAAAATTGTATTTAAACCTTTAGACACTACTTACCTTGAAACAAGTTGTACTGTAGAAATGAAAGCAGAGTATATATAGTATCGTCCCCTGCTGGTACAGCAGTAAGTCTTCAGATTTACAATGCTACAATAAGTGGTTCGATTCCCCTCGGTGGACTCAGCAGATAGCCCATTGTGGCTTTGCTATCATAAAGCACACACATATATAGTATCTTTGGTGAATATGGCAAAAATATATGGGACAAACCTCGTGTTCCTGGAAAATCAGATGCTAGAATACCAAGGTCACTTGAGTATAGGTGAATTTGAGATATACACTTTAACTTGTTATTGTTTTTAATCAATTTGTGAGCATCTTTAGGATAAACTTTGTGTCTTACACCAACCTCCCACCCAACCAAAAAACAAATGTTGCTCTAGTAACATCAGCAAAATTTGGCTGAGTTTATCTTTAAGTTGTCAAAAAAAATCTGTTGTAAGTTTCACTGGTGCAGTTTTAAAACATGCCTGCATATTATACATCCTAGTTTGTTTTGCCTATATATTTTGATTTTATATATAACCCCTGTATGCTTAGTTGCAGATCATACTATAACAAGATAGAGAGATGTTTTGTTGAAACATGAAATATGTTCTGTACAAGAAGTTTTTGATATACTTATAAATCATTGTAGGTTAATTTGCTGTTGCTAATCAGGCACTAAATAATTGGAGTTCTTCAGAACTATGCTAGTTTTCTTTCTTTTCAAACATACCCATCTTTCACTAGCTCTCTCAAGACATGATTAAGAACTCAATATAGTTTGAAATGTCATCAACACAAAACTAATACAGGAGAAGCGTATAAAATAGTATCATACATTAGGCTTATGTTATATATTCATAAACATTGTTTGTATGAAAAAACAAGATTTTTCTTGTCTGATGTATGAAATTGTAATTCAGTGCTTGATTTCATTTTTAACTTGTCTTGGTTGTTTGTTACTTTAATCTGTGTTTTCATAAAAATACTTTAAAAATAAAATAAAAGAAATCAATTTATGTAACTGTTTTCTCATAAAGATTTTCCATTTGGTTTGTTGTTTTAACTTGTCTAACTTATCAGAAAAATTAAAATAATATATTTTTAAAACTATATTATGCTAACAGCTTTATAACAAACTGTCTTTGTATTTTTATATGAAAAGGTATTTTGTTTACTATTTTGAATAAGAAAATATATAGAATTATACTGTCTTAGTGAATTGTCATTTATAGTAAATTTAAGGGTCTGGATGTAAGACGTTTTATTTGAAATTGTTAAAATTAGGATTTACTTAATTTCTTTTGTTTTTGTTTGTGTATGGAGAATGATATGACTGAGTACAGTTTAAGTACCTAAATACATGGTTAAAAGTAATTTATTTCATTTTGTTTGAAAAAGTATCTGGTACTATATTGTAAATTCATTTTTCACACAAGATTTTCTGCTTCTCGACATAAATGTATACAACACAAAATTAAAAATGTTTCAAGAAAGGTTATTATTTATTAGATATCATAACAATCTCTAATAAATATTTGTTGAAAATGGTGTATGTCCAAAATGGGTGGAGCATTGTCAGTGAAAATCTATGGACAGTTTTGAAAATACCAGAAGTTTCAACTGTATTTTATCATATTTTCATTTTTAACAATATTTTAGTTGACAATTTTTGCAAAGCATTTTTATAAGTTTTATTACTTGTGTAGGTTAAGTCTCTAAAAATTTTAAATAGCTAAATGCCTTGTAATAGCATTTTCCAATGGTTAAAATTTTATTTCTTATTTAGGCATATTGTTGATGGTTGTTACCATGGATAAGCATGACCAGAACTCCCAGAGTTCTCCAAAAGGTTAGTGTGGTCATTTGTGAATGTAAAACATGTTTAATTCTTCAAAATTTAGTCTTTTTATCTTCACATTTATGGTATAAAACTTTTCAAACAGTCACACAGTGTGTTTACTCAAAATAGTAATATAGGTAAAGCATCTTTTCTCATGGCTATGTATGTACACACACCTAGCCATTTTGTTTTCTTTATCATTTGTGTTTAGTTATATATTATAAACAGTTACTTATTGTATATATAACATTGGTTTTAAATTAGTGTTTTTGAACTGTGAGGTTCCATAATTACTTAAAACAGTTTGAGTGAAGTAAAAATGAAAACATATCAATAAAATAAAGTATAGTTTTATTTTAGTATGGTGCCAAGAAACTTAATTGTATTTCTACTAAAGATAATTTTCAAACATATGTTAAAAACAAATTAGCAGAGTTCTAAAACAACTTTTTTCTAATGGCTTCAAATTCAAGCCATTTATTTATTCATCCTAAACATATCTGTGTCAGTAAAACAGAATATTTGTGTGTATTTCAGGTAATTTTCATGTCTCTGTTTTAAACTAGCCTTTAATACCAAAGCTAAATAACTCATTATAACACATAGAAAGGGGTTCCTTCCAAAATTACATCTGTTGACTTTTGTCTGTTACTGAGCTTTATATGAATTCATATGTTTGGGTATGTTACACACACATTATTTAGTTGTTTTGTAAAAGCTATACATAATTCTGTGTATTATTCTGTCTTCAGTAAGGTGCTTTTAAATATCTTTAGTTAGCAAAATGTAATAAACCAGCTAATGCTATTTTGTTTAAACAGCTTTAAGTACAACTATTATCCTACAAGTTATATTGTTTTTTTAAACAGCCTTTCTCTAGGACTTCAAATAGGCAGCTTTAAGCCACATCACAAAAACCTCTAAGGTCAGATCTAGATAAACATTTATGTAATACTTTAAATGTTTATTATTTTCAGGCTAATTTAAGTGATTCTTGTAGAGATATAAAAGAATTTGAGGTTAATACACATCTTTTAGTCATTTCAAACTTATAATATACATATAGTTTGTTTTATGTACTTAAAAAAGAGGTGATGTTTAAATACATGGAAAAATATTTTCGTACAAGGAAAAGGTTATTATAATGAATACAAATCATAATTTTTAAGAGTAACTGTAATGAGAAGTAATCATGTATATTTAGCTGTCATCAGTAAAGTTAATTTAGTGAGATTTCATCAAGAAAAATTATATGCACTTCAAAATTATTTGGTTTAATATTTTAAAGAGTATAACTTAATGGTTTAGTAGCTATCCAGTTTGTAAAACTTAATTTCTGTTTTACTTGTATGCATTTGCTTATTGAAACTAATCATTTAATCAGAAAACTGGCTGGTAGACAACCAGTTGTGACAACATGTCTTGTTCTTTATATAAACTAAATTTGTAAAATTGATTGTAAGAGCATATGTACTTTCAGTAAGAATGCATTATAAAATCTCTGTGAATACCTTATACCTTTATTCTAATTTTATTATATTACCAATGAAGATGATAGGTTTGACTACACTGTATAAAAAAACATTAAAAATAGTAAACATGGGTGCAGGTTAATTCAGTAGTGAAAATACATGCAAAGACATTGAAAAGAATATTATGGAATTTCAAAAATAATGAATTTGTGAAATTCATTCTGCATAGTATTTCATCTTTAAGTTAATTCTTAAGATTTTCTATTTTATATTGTATATGTGTCCAATGGATTTTCCGTAATAGAGTAAAGGAAAGTAAATTATAGAAGGTGCATGTATGTAAACAGTACATTTACAAAAGTTAATAAAAGTGGTGCTTCATAAAAAAACATAAAAACCTGGTTTAATTGCTTTACATTATTAAAATGTTGGAGTAATATTATCTCTAATTGTATTTAAGTCAAGTGCATTTAACTTAGTATTGACTCTTATTATAGTTTTCAGTTTGAAAAGGTTTGTTAGTATCGTATTTTAAAACTCAATTATATATTAAACCTTAATTGTAGACATCAAAAACAATACATGTTTTAATTGAGATAATGATATCATTAGTTTTGTGTGGAAATATGTGACAGACCTTTAAGTAATATAACAAATTTATTTCATACATATGTATGAAGATATGTGTTATTTATTAGCTGACTTCTTATCATATCTTCACAGTCTAAGCCCTGGTAGAGTGATTATTTTTGGATATTTGAAAGACGTTTAATATGTAAATATTTTAACAAGTACAAATTTTGTATACTGTCTGACATGTTAATCAAACAAGAACAGTTGTATATAAAATTCCATTCTAATGTTTTATTGAAATAAGAATGAATATGTAAAACCATTTCTCTGTACCTGTTATTCAAAGAAGAGGGAGTTTATATAACAAGTATACTCTGTCTAATATGATAAAAAACAAAAAGAGACTTAAAACAGTTCCACCATGTTCAATAGTTCATTAGAGCAGGAGGGGATTATTTTTTTTTAAACAATTTCACTATTTAGTACTAGCTTTGGTTTGTAGCTTATTATTATAATGTTGTTATAAAAATTATTTTGCACTGCTATCTTAATATATATATATTTAAGACTAAATTAAATCTCCTAAGCTGAATGAACCTCATGAGATATACTTGAGATTATTGTGAAAAATATCTTTAATGGAAATTATACCTTCTTAATGAAGCAATGCATTCAAATTTTTTCAAGTAGAAACATAATAAAGATATATGTAATTATTTATTCTGATTGTCAGAGTGACCTTTAGTTTTAGTCTAAGTAGATAGTTTACTGTAATCAGAAGTTAATATTTTCATTTATCTATCCAAGGAAAAAGGAATGTATAAACAATTTGTAAAGTTAGTGTAAACCTTTAGTTCTCTTTAAGAATTGAAAAAGATGTTTTATAAATGAACATAAATTAGTTTGGTGTCTTTCAGAGTAAAAAGTTTTAATTTTTGAGTTCAGATACCTTCATATAATGTTTTTTCCTTCCACCAAAACTGGCACTGTTTTATAAAATGTAAATAAAACAAGATGACACTTATCAGTAATGCAGTGACTTTTCCATTTCACTTTTACTGACACAATAGACAAGTTTTAAATGAGTTCAAATATCTTAGTTTTATTTTTGTGGTTCTGAGTACTTAGGAAATAATGTTTGTATTAAACAGTAGTTAGAATTTGGCACTATATTATACAGGGCATTTATTTGTGTTTCAATTCTGTGCACAAACATAAATAAAACATATAGTAAAGCTTTTCTAAGTGGTGTTTAATACTTCAGCTTTTAGCCATTAAACTGTTTCTTCATTTTCATTTTGCTCTTTTTTTAAGTTTTATGCAAAGAATGTTAATACATTATAAGTAAACATTTGTTTTTCTTAAAATAAGAGCATTTGTAAAATTACTGGAATTTCACTTCAAATGTTTGTTTGTGCATGCACTATTAACATCATTCTGATGTTTTGTAAACTCTTTAATTTCCTGAAGAAAGTTCAAATACTGTTTAAACAGAGGTGTAAGTAATACTTTACAAAAAAGTGTTTTCCTTGTTTGTGGCTTCACATGTGAATTTTATTTTTGTCTTTCTTTTGTTTGAACTAATGAATTAGTGTATTCTAAGCTTTAAGAAAGTACAGAACCATAGAGTTAACAGTCTGAGTTTATAGAACTAATTCTTTGCTCATGTCCACCCGGTCAACCTATCGATCTGATGTCATAAGTTGTTGTGAGAAAATAGCTGGAGCAATTTTGATAAATTTGGTAAAATAATTTGGGTTGAAACCCATAAATAAAATTTCAGTGGATAAGGAATGAGACAAATCATATGAATTTCAGAGTCAATTGAATTTTACTGCCTTAATGCAGTAATTGAATGTTCTGTGTTTCATGCACTGGTATCTTTCTATGCAATGCATCTTCTCAAAATAGTGGAACAGGCAACCATTCAGTTATAGCATTACATTTTAAGCCCTGCATTGCCAGTACCTTTTGCTAGTTTTCCATGTTTATGTTCAGTTTCAATGTCCAGTGATGTGAATTTCTTTCATGGCATATCAATACCCTTTTAGAATCTTCTTTTTTGATAATTATGTATGTGATATTTAAAAAAGCTCTTCAGTTATCAATATTAGTAGTAAAATGTGTTTATTTAACACTTCAATGCAAATATGAAATTCAGTAGTAGTGAAAGTTTGTTTTAAATTAAACATAAACAATTACAGTTGTAAATTTCAGCTTTAATTTGTATAGACTGTTTCTTGTTTACTGGTCTTATATATGTAATTATTTACACTCCAGAATTTTTATAAGTATAGTTTAAGGCTTTGTCATTACTTACCTAATATAACTGAATATTTGTTACATGCTGATTCTCAGTGCATTTGTTAGTTATTTTTTTATTATGATATTTCAGTAGAAGAGCAGTTGTAATCCAAAATAATAAGACAAAGAATGCAATAGTTCACAGATAAAATACTTGGTACTTAAAATCTTGCTATGATACATTTTAAATGACAGGATAGTAGCAAGTCATAAATGTAAACTTTTATGGAATAAGCTCTTCTCGTTGTAATAATAGTATTTTTAGCAAAGCCTTTTTGACATGTGTACTTTTGCTTCATTTGATCACCCTTTCAATTTTTTTTGTGATCAATCATCCTGCTCTTAGTCGTTTAAAAACGACATTCCTTGTTTATCTTAACCTGTTATGTAGCTCTCTCCTCACCTCTACTTACTTCAGTTTCCTATCGACCTGGAACTTTCACTCTTATGGGGTCTTCCTCTGCCTTCAGGCCCCTTGCTTCTTCTCTTGGTGCACCCTCAAATGGTAACCAGAGTCAACAGCCTGATGCAAGACCTCCTACTTGGTCTACAGGTATAGTATGGTGCATGCCTGCTTATTCTTTGATGGCAGAGTCTGTTTCTTCAATATACAAATTAGATTAATGGTTAAAATGGCTAATATATATATATATAAAGAGAGAGAGAGAGAACTTTTATAATGCATATTGATTAAATTTTTGATTTAAGAGATGTATGTGTTTTGTTTTATATTATTTAACATCATAAAATATACATGGATTAGACTGAAACACATATCAGTCATTCAATTATTTTGCAGTCTGAAGTAAAATGTTTTTGACTATTTAGTATGTTAAACTTATTATCAAAGACACTTAGAAAAATATTTTCATATCTATGCATACAAAATAATTACTGTATATTTATTCTGCAGTATAAATTTATGTAATATATAATGTGCATAAAAGACTAACATGAAATAATATTATTGTTAGTTGTATAAACTCTGTGTTTGTGTGTCAAAAAAATTTGAATTAGTTTTGTGTTAATACAAGAAAAACATTTTTCTAAATATTGAATAAAATGCCTGACAATTGTGATTTCCATATATCCCATGATTCATAAGTTTTTTTATTCATTTTAGTACAATGTGCAAAAGAGGTAGTTGCAATATTGTTGTTATTATTAGTAATCGAATAATACATTTCTTATTTAAAACTATTCTAGTAAGTGAATAATGTAAGATATATGATGAACTTGCATATAATTATAAAATGCTTATAGACAGATTGATAACATGAATAAGGATTGTTGAGAACAAATAGGTATTGATAGTTAGATGGGTAAATGACAACTATAGACAAAGCAATTTCAAAACACTACATATTGTACGAAATACACAGACAGCATTTCTTTAATGACACATAAATTTTATAATATACCATTTCTAGTAAGAGGCAAACTTTTATCAAAAGCAGCTAGAAGTGGATGCATTAATAATTGATTCAAATGTATAAATAAACATAGTTATGTATAATTTGAGCTACAGGGGTGGAGTAAGGTATATTAAAAGAATTCTGAAACCTCCCCAAAACTGTGAAGTACATGTTTCTACATCCAGTATGCTCTGTCTTGTGACCATACATCTCAACAACAGCCTTGAAGCATAGTTTCACTTGTGAAAGGCTCTGTCTTAAGACAGTCATGGCCAAAGCACACTTCCTCCTCACTAAAAATTTCAATAATCATCTAGTGTGCAAGAACAATGGTTTTCCAGTGCCCATTTTAACCATTCAATTGTACAGAAATTAATAAGTACTGCATATGGCAACTTGATCTGTGTGGAATAGCATGAATGTACATTGTTCAGTTTCTTAAGATATACAGCCATTGAACATACATGTTGTGGAACTTACATGTTATACATGACTAGTAATGCTTTCTCAAGTTGAGATCCTTTTTGATTATGTTGGGAACTTTTGCCTGGGGTTTGTGTCTAGATTTTACCATGTACCCTTCTCACTTCTTTCAAAATTCTGCTTTTTGCTTACCAGAGATTGAGCATGGCATATTGCAGGTCCCTTTCAGTATGGTTCTAGTGCTTCAAGTTCAGTTGTATTCCTTTGTTTTTCATTGTCATAAAGTACAAGGTATATTACATTTTGGAAATTCTATATCCCCTTCCCCTCATCTCAACCCACCCTTCATATCTGAATGTATTGTTTTGCGAGAGGTTAATGTTACATGCCCATCCCAAAAGCAACAAGTTTTCTGTGGCATTTTACAAACATTGTCAAAATATAGTTATGTCTCATTCAGCTGTGACTTTGTATTGGCTATGGTTGTCATGTGGATTGTTGATTTTGATAATCAAATGATTTTAATATAACTTACTCAGCCCTGTATATCATAGTCATATCTGTGAGATCCTGCTCTGAGATGTGCCATTATTTCTTATTTCTTCTTGCTATTTGAAAAACTGTTCTTTATATACTTCAGAATAATTTGTATTTCAAAACTGATTTGCAATAATAAGTTTTAAATGTTTTTTTGTGAAGATGATTTTATTTAAAATATTTGTAATTTTGTATTACAAAAATGTGTTTTGCAAATGTGAAATTTTTCTAATTCTGTTGTAACATTTAAATTGCTCATAAACAGTTTTAGAAAAGTAGCCTCCAGGTGACTCAATGGTAAGCTAAGGGTTTATAACATTAAACATTGAGGCTCTGTACCTGCATTTAGTACATTGCAGATAGCCCGTTCTCTAAATTTGCACTTGATTCTTTGTTTGTTGAATTTCTTGGAAAGCTACTTGAGAATTATCTGTACTAGCCATCAATAATTTAGAAGTGATAATAGACTAGAGGGAAGGAAATTAGTCAACACCACCCACCTTCAACCCTTGGGCTAATACCAGTGAAAAGTGGAATTGGCTGTTGAATTATAACAACCCCATGGCTGAAAGAGTAAGCATGTTTAATGATGGGATTTGAACCTGCAGAATATGTTTGAATATAACCATACAAGAAAAGTGGAAATGGCTGTCACATTATAATAACCTCATGGCTGAAATGGTTTTGAGCATGTTTGATGATAAGATTTGAACCCACAGATTAGGCTTGAATACAACCAAACAAAAAATAGAAGGAAAAGTACCACTTTATTAAGCATTGGATACTTTGAGCGAATCCCGACATTCCAGTATAACGTTTAACTATTTTACGCTGTCTCTCAGTTGGTTTAACAGTAAATGTGAGAACCTCTAAACCTGAAATTTGGGTTCAATCCCTGTGATGGACTCGACACAGAACTCTAACCCATTGTGCAACTTTATGTGTGAAACAAAAGAAACAAACAAACGATCACTTACAGTCATGTGAAAAAATTAGGACACCCTATGAAAGTTTGTGTATATATGTAACAATTTTGGATAAATGGATATTTAATCTCAATTGTAACAATACTGAGAGATTAAAGTAATAAAACCAAACAATTAAAACTGAAGAAAAGACTTTTCAAGATCCTCTGTAAAATGTAATTCGACAAAAATGAATATTCGAACTGAGGAAAAAGTTAGGACACCCTACCCCCTAATAGCTAGTGTTACCCTCTTTGGCTGAAATAACTGCAGTGAGATGCTTCTTGTAGCCATTTACCAGTCTCTGACATCAGTCTGAAGAAAGTTTACCTGACTCCTCAATGCAGAATTCTGTCAGCTGTGAGATGTTTGAGGGGTTTCTTGCATGTACAGCCCCACAGCACCTCAATGGGATTAAGATCTGGGCTTTGAGTTACCCATTCCAGGACTATGTTGTGGGTCATTGTCGTGTTGTAGGGTCCAGTTTTGCTTCAGCTGTAATTATCTTACAGATGGACTCACATGATCCTCAAGCACCCTCTGATACACAGTAGAATTCATGGTGGCTTCTATGATTGAAAGCAGCCCCAAACCATGACACTTTCACCTCCATGCTTCACAGTTGGTATGAGGTTCTTTTCCTGGAATGCTGTATTTGGTTTACGCCAAACATGTCCTCTGTTCTGGTGTCCAAATAATTCAATCTTGGGCTCATCTGTCCAAAGAACATTATTCCAGAAGTCCTGGTCTTTGTCTACATTCTCTCTGGCAAACTTCACTCTGGCCTTGATGTTTCTCTTAGAGAGCAAAGGTTTCCTCCTTGCACACCTTTTATGCAAGTTACACTTGTGTAGTCTCTTTCTGATTGTAGAGGCATGCACTTTCACATCAACAGTAGCTAGAGCCTGCTGTGGGCCCCATGATGACATGTTAGGCTGTTTGGAGACCTCTTTTAGCATCTTGCAGTCAGCTTTCGGGGTAAACTTTCTTGGATGACCAGACCTGGGGATGTTGGCAGTTGTTTTGAAAGCTCTCCACTTGTTGACTATTTTCTGGACAGTGGAATGGCTGATTTCAAAATCTTTTGAGATCTTTTTAAATCCCTTACCAGACTCATAAGCTGCTACAATTTTGTTTCTGAAGGCCTCAGACAGCTCTTTTGCTCTCACCATGGTGCTGACTCTCACTTCAACAGTCAGGAGCACACCAAACTAAATGTATGAGGTTTAAATAGGGCAAGCCTCATTCACAATGCTGAGTTACGATCTTCTAATCACGTGCACCTGGTGTGATACACCTGTGTGTGAGTTGAACCATTTTACGTG
Source organism: Tachypleus tridentatus (assembly GCF_004210375.1). Lineage (NCBI taxonomy): Eukaryota > Metazoa > Arthropoda > Merostomata > Xiphosura > Limulidae > Tachypleus > Tachypleus tridentatus. The sequence goes on from NC_134835.1 coordinate 85,614,125, forward strand.
GGTATAAATATGGGGGTGTCCTAACTTTTCCTCAGTTAAAATATGCATTTTTGTCAAATTACATTTTACAGAAGATCTTGAAAAGTCTTTTCTTCAGTTTTAATTGTTTAGTTATATTACTTTAATCCCTCAGTATTGTTACAATTGAGATTAAATATCCATTTTTTCAAAATTGTTACATATATACACAGACTTTCATTGGGTGTCTTAATTTTTTCACATGACTGTATACTATAAAAATTAGAAGTGTTTGGAGGGAATTGTTTTATACTTATAAGCTCATCTGTATTTTCCAAATAATTGGAAAGTGGGTTAGTAAATGTTTGTTTTTGAATTTTCCACTAAGCTACATGAGGACAATTTGCTCTAGCCATCCCTAATTTAGCAGTGTAAGACTAGAGAGAAGGCAACTAGTCATCACCACTCACCACCAACTCTTGGGCAACTCTTTTACCAATGAATAGTGGGACGTTATAATGCCCACACAGCTGAAAGGGTGAGCATGTTTGGGGTGATGGGGATTTAAACCCAAAACCCTCAGATTATGAGTTGGCACCTTAACCACCTGGCCATGCTGGACCAAGGTAATAAATAAAAAATGTACTTTAGTAATAACTCTGCCTGACAAAATTTTGCACAAGAAAATTTGCAAAAAATAAAAATATGCAAAATATTAATGATTTGTGTAATCATTTGTTTTTTGATTTAACATTTGTTCAAAAGCCAATTTAAAAGATTTTTTAGACCTGAAAAAATAAATTGCAGGAATAATAAACTTTATGTGAAGTTAGGCATAAAGTTACACAAAAGGTTGTATGTGCTCTGGCTGAAACCCAGTTTCTAGTGTTTTAAGTCCACTGATATACTGCTGTGCCATTGGGAGACAAACAGTAAAGTATTCCTGTATAACTATCCTCTTGTTTGTTTGTGTTGTTTTTTTTGTGAGAAACCAAAATCAGTGTAACCTTTTAAAGATGATGCCACCAACCAATAACAGTATTTTTTCTTCACATCTCTTGAAAACGAAGACTTAATACTTTTGGTTTAGCTAGTGTTGTTAACAAATTAGGCAACTCAGTAAGAGAACTAAAAAGATTGTGTCTCCAATCCTAGATTATTGGTTGTGCTAAGCATTGCTTCTAACACTAATTTCTACCATGTTTATGGGACCAGTTGTCATGTAGTGTGTTGATAACAAGGATGCTTACTTGTTTTGGATATGTGCGTAGAGCAGCTCGAGGGTTATCTATCTATGTTAGATATTCTTACTTTTGAATTGACAGTCTTGAGGAAAGACAGCTGGACAACAACACCAACCGCCAAGTCATTGCTAGTGTAATCGAAAAGCAGGATTTGTCTTTTACAGAGCTAACAGTCATAAAATGTACTGCAAAAATATGCAGTATCGGGATGTGAGACATGGATCTTCTGATTTACAGTTTAACATGCTTATCTCTCACCAGGATGCTGAATATCATTATTTGACAGTTCAGCTTTTTTTTGTTGGTGAATATGGTTTAAACTAAGATTTCAATATCTGTGTAAATAATCAGTATGTTGACAATATACTAATAAACCACAAACATTTTAACCAACATTTATGAACTTATTTGTTTGCTGTAAGGCAAAGTCACATTGGGCTATCTCTGTGCTCACCCAGGGAATCGAATATCGTATTTTGGCGTTTAAGTCCATTACTAATAATAATAGTAACAACCTAGTAGTTTTCTCTTTCTGCTAGTTTTACAAACCATTTTTATTTTATTTGGTTAGCCACTGGGGCCTTAGGTTAAAGCCTAGTTGGTCTATGCACATATCTGGTACTGAACTTACTGCTGCCTCACTAGTGAACTAAGCCCCCCATTGATGCATTGGGATGTCTGCAGACTGACACCGCTAAAAACCAGGTTTTGATACCCATGGTAGGTAGCTTTGTGCTTAATTAAAAAACAACAGCAATTGATGAATTGAATAGTTTGTTTCAAAATTTTCATGCAATGGTACACATAAGGCTATCTGCCACAGCCGTCCTTAACTTTGAACTAATAGACTAGAGGGAAGGTTGCTAGTCAAGAACACTGCCACTGAATATGTGACTGTCAGAATAACTGAATTTCACTGTCACTTGTAGGGCATCTACTGCTCCAGAGTGTGGGTAATGAACTATCAACTATCTGGGGTGTGTGCATTCTGGACACAGTAGCCACACTTATGCAAATAAACAGAGGATATATATATATATAGCTATCTTTTTTATAATAAAATGTTTATGCTAAATTTTAGATAATAAACTGCTTTAAATCAAGTCAAGACTTAACTTTCTATCCCATTGGAACATACAATGAAATTGGTAACAAAAATCTATATAACTTTCTAAGTTGTTTAAATGTATTAAATATTCTGATAACTGTGTTCAATATTTGGTGTCAGAAACAAACAACAAAATGATGCTTTAAAATATCTCACATTTAAGAACTATTTTCATGATCAGTGAAAAAATTACCCTTATCACTAGCACCTCCCTTTCCCATTGGGTCAATGTTGAGTTTCCTGTCTTACAATACAAAAATTAGGGTTTCGATTTTCTGTATTAAATGGAGCACAGATATCCCAACAAAATCCCCTCTTCAGAGGATTAACGTTAAATTTGCAGCCATATAACTCTATATTGTTGCAGTCAATCCAACTATTTGTTGGTAAAAAAAATAGCCCAAGAGTTGGTGGTGGGTGATGATGACTAGTTGCCTTTCTTACACTGCTAAATTAGGGAGGCTACTGCAGACAACCTCAAGTTGCTTTGTGGAAAATTTAAAATAAACAGAAAAACAAATGTACCCACTATTTATGTATTCAAGAATTAATTTTAATTTCTCAGGGAATCTTTCTTTCCTATGAATAATCAATAACACAGCCTTTCTATTTGTATGTTATTTATAACTTAGTTGTGAAGTGGTTGTTTTTGATGTTTTCAAATGTAATTCTAAGAAATCAGTGATATGAAATTGTAGCTAAGTTCCAGTGGATACATTTAAGAACTTGTATAATAAGTTGTGAATGGCTTGGATCAGACATGATAATAATATCACTAAGACAGTTCTGCATTCGATATAATGTAACAAACGTTCATTAGTGCAGAAGGTTACTATTACTTATTGAAAGATTTAATAATGACTGTTAAATTTCTTGCGAAGCTTCTTGAGGCCTATCTGCGCAAGCAGACCCTAATTTTGAAGTGATAAACTAGAGTAATACAGCTAAACAACAGCGCCTACCTCCAACGCATAAGCTACTATTTTCCAAAAAATTGTGAAACTGAAAGCATAATTTCGACAGGTTTTAATTGCACAGTCTGTAGAGTTGAGCACCATTACCAGCAGAAGGCCTTTAATGTAAATGATTACAAGACGTATTGGACAAGAGAAAGCAAAAAGTATTAGTTTATTGCTTGTGTAATGGATACAAAATATTAATCAAGTTGAAGGAGATAAAAAAAAGTAAATGAAACGTCGAAAGTGCGTTAGTTATTTGTAGTGTAAATAATTTAAAACTTTTTTCTTTATTTTTTAAAAAAAAAGTAAATGAAACGACGAAAGTGCGTCAGTTATTTGTAGTGTAAATAATTTAAAACTTTTTTCTTTATTTTTAATAAGCGCAATATCAGTTGTACTTGTTTTTTGAGAATGGACAACACTAACAATTGCAATTTTATAAACTGGGAATCATCAGTTTCATAGGCAACTTTAATGAAAATATTCTTCAAATTAACCACGTCAAATACAATCAGTCGTTGTTATTAGATATTTATTATATTTTTTATTGGTGTGTCTGGACAGCAATTGAAGACTGCAGAAGCATATTTTTAGAAACATGGAAACAGACTTTTCATATACGGATTAATTCAGAGATAAAGAAAGGGTTTATACTACTAAAAATTTTAGATATTCCAAACTTGTTAACGATAACTTAAATTTTATCCAATCGTTCTTGTAATTTATTTTATTGTTTACTGAAGTTTCTATTTCTGGAAGGTTCTTTACCGTACAGAATAATGATAACGTCCTTAAGCCAGGCAATGGCGAGCTTTATAGTGGCTAGGTCAAAGGTTCTAAGGAGAGCTTGTCCGGACCATGTATCCAGTAATTCATGGCTCACGAACCACAGCCGTAAAGACGTGCTTCGCGTTTTGTCGCCCATAGGTGCTGTTACGTATTATAATTTATCTCGGACGAGTCTTCGATTGAGTATGTTACGTGTTACAATTTCAGTTAACTTGAAATTTGAACTTAAATTTAATCGTCTCTATGTATTAAATTTATGATATTTGCCAACAAGATTGATACTCACAGTTTTCTTTATTAACCCAAACTATATTTTAATATATAAACAACAATACTGTTTATAATAACAGTTCTTGTAAATAGTTATTGAAAGTAATGATTTATGTACAAAAGTTTTACCAACGTATAAACAATATTAAGTCCTCTATCCGTTCTGCTATTGAATACTTTGCTGACGGTTCATGAGACGCAAGTTACTTTTATACACAGATGCACTTCACTTGACGGGAATGTTGAATAGCTCTGTTCTTCACACGTGAGTTTTTCTCCGACGACAATATCTAATGTCCTCGTAGAAATAACAATGTAAGGAGTTAATTCACTGAAGGTTGTAATGTCAAAATCTATAAACGTTCCTGGTCAAATATCTGTAGTTTTCCAATTAATAAGCGTTTGCCACAATTATAGCTTCTGAGACTTGTAGTATACTGACTGTAGCAGACTAACAATATTATACTGTCTCTCCGCATGGGCCCGGCATGGCCAGGTGGTTAAGGCACTCGGCTCATAATCCGATGTTCGCAAGTTCGAATCCCCGTCGCGCCAAGCATGCTCGTCCTTTCACCCGTAGGGTCGTTATAATGTACGTTCAATCCCACTATTTGTTGGTAAAAGAGTAGCCCAAGAGTTGGCTGTGGGTAGTGATGACTAGCTGCCTTCCCTCTGGTCTTACACTGCTAAATCAGGGACGGCTAGCGTAGATAGCCCTCGTGTAGCTTTGCGCGAAATTCAAAACAAACCAAATCAAACTCTCTGCATGTTAGTTTATAAACTTTAAGGAGACGTTCTCGAAAGTTCACTTGGCAACAATACTATCAATCACTATTACTACATACACACTGTTGGTTCTTGCGCTCGTGAATATTTTACAAATTTAGAGAACAGGAAGGACTTCTACAAGACACATTTAACAATATAAGTTAAATAGATTTTTAAATATACATTTAACTAAAACAAGCATTGAAATAAATACATAATAGTAAATCGTTTACAATACACAATAAGAGCTAGCGGTAAAATCCTATTATCAAACTAGAGTATTCCAAGAGTTGGCGGTAGTGGTTGCTGTGGACTATCTGTCTTCCCTTTTGCAATTCATGATTAAGAACGGCTACATGCTAATAATCTATATAACGTTACCATCGGAATTCTGAAAGAAACAAAACTAATTCTCTGATATAAAGTAAAACATAAGTGAATTATTAGTGTAAAGCTACTCACTAAAAATATTGTGCTTAAACTTTATTCGCTATGATATCTTCTTGTGATTCATCCCTTTCATTTTCAAACGTAAGCATACCTCATTTCACTGAAAAAATTCAGTGTACGCTCCTAAAATTTTGATCATGTAATATTATGTTAGGAAGATGCAACCGTTCGTTTTATGTGTTTTCGTATTAAAGTTTATATTTAGAAAACCTTCAGTATTTTAAGTGCTGTATTCTTACAGTTTACTTTGACGTAAAAATGACACTGGTTTAGAGATTAATTTATAAAGAATAGAATATATATACATATGTATAGATTTGTCATTTAGCTTCCGAGTCCTGGGAAAAGAGTTGCTGTAGAATGTAACTTCTAAACGAAAACGCGAGCAGAAAAATCGATATTAGACACTGGAATTAAAATTTCGATCAAAATTACGTGTTTGCATGCATGTATAGAATAAGGAGTGTTATTGTTTTTGTGTAAGCCTCAGACAGTTTTAAGCCAAGTCCGTTTCTTTTTTTTAAAGTGACAAAACATGCCAAAAGTTATTTGTATATATGCAGATAAAAAGAAATTGAAATTGATAAATCCGACTTTTATTTTGTTATTCTCACTTTAAAGTACAAGTGTCGGAATTGTTGTTTTATTACATGAGACCACCAGAAATAAATAACTGTAACTCGATTGAAAACTTGTTAATATCTGTTGTTTGCTTATTTTTAGAGTAATTATGTCATAAAGTTACGAACGAGAAATCGATATATGAAACAACAAAATGGAGAATGGTAAACTATTGCGTGATCACTTAAATATGCCGCTTAACCAGTGGCTTAACAGTATTTTACAACGCTAAATTTCGGGTTTCAATACCCGTGGTGGACAAAATAAAGATAGCCCATCAAACTAAATTGCTAACATATATAGGTTAACCATACCTAATTACATAGAAAGTGATGTAGTTTTTTAGTTTTTTTTCGCTATTATGAAGATGTAACAACCTGGGTCATTATTATCACACATAAAACAGCAAAGTAAATAATACAAGTTAAATATTGAGATTAAGATCTCGGTGACAAATGACTACACAGTTTATATATTGAACCAAATTTTTTTATGTTTCTTCCTAGTGATGATACGCGATACAAAAAGTTTTGAAATGATAAATTTGCACAAAACATTGAAATCCAGTGTTTTTGGTATAATATTCACATATTTATAATTATCACTTTGTAATAAATTACAGCCGGAACCTCCATTCTTTTTTTTTTCTCCAAGAAATATGTATAAAATGGTTTATTTGTTTTTAAGCACAAAGCTACACTATGCCCTATCTACGTTCTGCTCACCGCTGGTATGGAAACCCACATTTTTGCGAAACAAAGCCCTCAGTCTTCCAAAATAGAAAACATGAAAGATCAGTATGAATCTACAGCATATTTTAGTTTTCTGTTTTTACAGTTATATGATACAAATAAAGATGCTCTTTTTATGATCTTTTAGGTTTATTGATAAAGTGATCCCGGTCCCAAACATTACGAATTAATAACGACTGAAAATGTCTAAATAGTTCATCATCATGATAACGAGAAACTCACTTGAAGTTAAAGTGCATTTTAAAGACGGCTGATGTGGGTATTAAAAGGGCCCAGCATGGCCAGGTGGTTAAGGCACTCGACTCGTAATCCGAGGATCGCGGGTTCGAATCCCAGTCACACCAAACATGCTCGCCCTTTCAGTCGTGGGGGCGCTATAATGTGACGCTCAATCCCACTATTCGTTGGTAAAAAGAGTAACCCTAGAGTTGGCGGTGGATGGTGATGACCAGCTGCCTTCCTTCTAGTCTTACACTGCTAAATTAGGCACGGCTAGCTCAAATAGCCCTTGTGTAATTTTGCTCGAAATTCAAACCAAACCAGAATGGGTATTAAAGTACAGAACAATGTTTCTACCTTCTTAGGTCATCTTTAGGAATCAAGTGTTTATGAATGACACGTGCTTGTTGAGCAGTAACTTGTGAAAGACAAAAGATAGATGGGAAATACTACTTGTTGCATGCCTCTGATATCACACCACAACGGACAGTTTAAGAGGGCCTGGCATGGCCAAGCGTGTTAAGGCGTGCGACTCGTAATCTGAGGGTCGAGTAGCTTTGTGCGAAATTCCAAAACAAACAAACAAAACAATTTAAGAGAAATGTAAAAAAACAAACAAAAAAACTCGAGTAACTAGTGTTTTTATTACAAAACATGGTATAAAGAGTATTTAAACGCGTTTGATGATGCAATATGCATATCTGTTCCAATTTTCATGGAAATAAAAATTAGTTTCGAGCGAAACGTTGCTTGCAGTTTGAAAGAATAATAAGCATTTATTTACCATTAACTTGTGGTGCTTTCAAAATGTATTATTCAGTTTTTCTTTGACAGACAGTCATTTGTTAAATTAGTAAGTTTGGTTTTTGAGTATCAGAAAGGCACGTATTTTATGTGAAAACATAATAGTATAAAGTTTGTATTCTTTTTTGTTGTTGACACAAAAGGTTAAATATGGAATTGTTAATTACGCCGATTCAGAGTGGTGGCTATGTATCTTTAAGGATAATAATAATGAAAACCCGTTAGAAATGAATGTATTGTTATAAGCTGTATTGTGTATATATGATGGGACAACTGTGTTAAGTGTAAAAGTTTTACGAAAGTTTAGGCTTGGAATCTCGAACGTTCATTAAATAGAGAAAAAATAAAAAACGCTGGACTGAGTTATAATTGATTATTCCGCTCGGTGTTAGGAAGTTTTAATAAGTTAGACAGTAAGATTTAGTAAGTGTTCTTCAGTGATGGAGTTAGTTCTTTCAGCTTGTTTATTATCGATCGATTAAAGTGTATGTGACGTGAACTTTATTTGTGAGTCAGGCATATATTACTTTCAGAACTTGTATTGAAAAAGATATTTGTTAAGTTCGATCAACCGGTAAAAATGGCCTGCATAAAATAATCCATTATCATTAAGTGGACTTCACATGATTTGTACCAAATAATCGAAAATAGCTCGTTCAACAAGTGAAAAATGTAACACGTTACCATTCTAGTATCACATGTGGGCGTATTTTGATGAAAATAAAATATAATTTTGACTAAACTTCAAGGTGGCAACAAAGTACTAAATTTGATAGAGAAAATTCGCTGGAAACGATGAAACTACAATAGAAAAAAGAAGCAGTAAGAGGAAGAACATTAAAAGAAAGATAAAGAAAAAAAGAGCTTGGAATTTAGAAAAAGGATTAAAAGAAACATAGTATGTAAAGGAAAATTGAGAATAATAAAAAATCTAAAAGAAAAACGAGATAAAATCCCCAAAGCCTCGGCACTTGAAATCCATTTAGGCAAGATTAGAGTAAATAGATGTATGATATTTTCTTCCCACCGTTTTTATTACATATATTGAGCACCAAGAATAACAGCCGTGGGGCGCGCGTATACATGATTTGATTTGAATACTCATCAGTCAACCCTCAAAGTGAAATTATTTTAGGCAGGATTAAATTAATCCGTGAGACCTTGGTCACGATCAGATATGTTAATCGAAAGTGTTTGACTTCCAGAGTCCAAAGCTGTAATAAGATCTTATATTTGTCAATAGATGACGAACTATGAGCAGTTATGCTTAAGCTACAAAAATAAAATGGAAGAAGTACAGCGAGATCAATGAAGTAAAGAAGCATTATAGTAGTAAGTTCAGTAATGTAGAAAAGAACGTAATGACAAAATAAAACATATGAAAATATATTGGTAAAACTAATAAACAAACTAATTACACATATATTTGTATCTGCCCAGTAATTCCATTATAAAACATCATACACTATAAAATATAGAACAGGAGAAACAATATGGACTATACCTGTTACTACAGATCAAACATTGAGCAATCAGCAACTTAGCCTGTTGCCAATTTAAAAGTCTAGCTTTAATGATATTAAATAACCTTCCAACTGAAAACCTTAACAAATGTCAACCATTGGCAGCCGCTTTATCCAATAGGCTTGGATTGGCACAACAGAATGAAGTTTTCAGAGTCAAGTTTGGGAAAAGAATACTGCAGGAAGAAGAGACCTCAGCTAAACTTATGGAAGATTGGAAAGTTTTTCCCAGTTATCTTATACACAAATATCCTTAATACATTTATAATGGGCAACCCAGTGACACAGCATTATGTCTGCAGGCTCACACCTCTATAAACTGGGTTTTGATATCTGATATCCATTGTGGGCAGAGCACAGATTGGCCATTGTTTAACTTTGTGCTTAATTCCAAAACAAACAAACATTTATGTTGTGTTAGATGCAGAAGTTGTAAGTAATCACACAAAGTAACAAGATTATAGCAGTAATTAATATAGTTCATACAGAAACACTAAAGTCAATAAGAGGGTGCAATTTTGGATCAAAAAATGAATCATTATCCAAAATGGCATTGTTTTATCACCCATGTATGATGAAGTTTACATAGGGAGATTTATATATTGTTATGCATTTTTCTCTACTTGTAAATATTGAAGATTTCTTGTCTATAAATCTGAACACTTCACACATTTTAACATATGGATGTATAAACTTCTCTTTGCTAATAGTTTGTGAAGAGAACATAAATATATTCTTATGCAGTTGTATGGTGGTGCTTTTTTATGTTTCACAAATATTTACTTAGGTTTCAGTTAGAGAAAAATAATTATATGGTTAGAAGCCCAAGATGTTTATCCTTATATTAAAAAATGAACTCCTAGGTCCTGTATCTTTAAGCCAATTTAATTATCATATTTTTCAGTAATTTAATCTGAAGGTCATGGGTTCAAATCCCTTTCAGCCATGGGGGCATTATAATGTGACAGTCAATCCCACTATTTGTTGGTAAAAGAGTAGCCTAAGAATTGCTGGTGGGTGGTGATGACTAGTTGCCTTCCCTCTAGTCTTACACTGCTAAATTTGGGACAGTTAGCACAGATAGCACTTGTGTAGTTTTGCGTGAAATAAAAAAAAAACAAGCAAGAAATTTGTTTATTTCATTAAAGAATTTTGAAATGATAATATTATGCTTTTAATTTCAGTCTGGAAGAAAATTTTCTTTGTTTTGTTTCATTGTTGTTTGAGGCCAAGTGGTTAGGGATTATAACTCACATTTTGAGAGTCACAGGTTTGAATCCACATTCCATCAAATCTACCCACCCTTTCAGCTGTGGGGTCATTTTAATGTTATGGTCAATTCCACTATGTAAATAAGTAGCTCACAAGTTGGCAGTGGGTGGTGATGACAAGTTGGCCTCCCTCTAGTCTTACACTGCTAAATCAGGAATAGCTAATGCAGATAGTACTCATGTAGCTTTGTGCAAAATTCAAAACAAACTAATAAAAATGCATTGTGGTTTAACAAACAAAATGAAAAACCTGTATACAAATTGGAATCATTTTACACTATCTGATAGTAAGCTTTGAATATATTTAGTAAACTGAAATCTAAAGCTAACATAAACATGATTTGTTTTCTCAAAATGTTAGCTACTTAGGTTTTAATTGTAGTGAGAATTAAAGAATATTGATCTGGTAATTGGTCTTTCTGAAAAAAATATTATTAAGGTCAGCTTTAGTTGTGACATTGATTTTAGTAAATGAAAGGGTACGTAATGCAAAGGTTTGAAAATAGTTACTAATTATGTATTCATGTGAACAACTGTGTTTAGTAGTGTAGTTGATTTTCTTACATATAAGATTTGTGTTTTTAAGTGCAGTTCAAAAAATAATTGTATTAGCGTGAACAAGTTTGGTTAATGGTATAATTGATTTTTAAAGTGTAAGTTGTTTTTGAGTATAATTAATAATTTTGTATAAGTATGGATGAATGTGCTTAGTAATGTAGTGATCTAAATTGAGATCATAATAATTTTGCATTAGTATCAGCAACTGTGTTTAGAAGTGTAGTTGATTTTTAAGGAACAAGCTGTATTTCTAAGTACAGTTCATATCAAATAATTTTGTATGAATATAAACAGTCATGTTTAGTAGCATATTTAGTTTTTAAGATATAAGCTTTTTGTTTTTCAATGTGATTTAAAATATTGATTCCCACAAGTTATAGTTTCATATATTGAAGATTATCACTGTTTTGTTTTTTTGTAATTAATTTTATTATATACCAGATAATAAATTATATTACTAATCAATTTTAAATTGAAATTTTTAATGAAATAGTTATTTAATGAAACAGTGACATTCTTGCTATTTTTACTTAGCTTTTATCAAAAGCAAATACATATTTTGTCATTCATTATTTTTAAGTTATTTAAAAAAGGAAGCAAATTTTGACAGAGTTTCCAGTTGTTCCATTTTTTGGTTAATTGTTAAATCATTAGTCTTACTTTTTGTTTTCTACCAGACAGTTAGTTCAATTCTTGGCTTTTCTGCCATGTCTCCATACATTTATTTAGGGTCTCACACATGGTGGTCCCCAGCAGAGACTGTTCCTACCACCTCAGGGCTACTTTGTGGTAATGTAACACCCAGCCTTCCATCTAGGTACAGCAGCTCCCCATGTGGAAGCTTTAAGCTAGAAAATGTTGGTACTATAATGATGGATACAACCTTTTCTTCTGATCATGTGCCACAACCTCGTAGAAGTGAGTGTTGGCTTTTTGTCGGCACTTGTTTATAGACCTTATTAAGCCTTGCTTTATTTCTTGATGCTGGTGATAGTTTTAGTGAATAATAAACTAAATATCCATACAGCAAGTTATGAAGTCATTAATAAGAAACATTCTTTGGAATATAATGCAAATGCATAATTTTTATTTCAATTATGTTGTAATGCCATCAAGTCCTTTATATAGTTTAGGATAAAAATAAACTGATAAATGTGGTTAAAGTATGAGGAAATTATCTGATAGGTGTTTCTTCAAAAGGGTATTTAAAAATAAATCATTGTTATATAAGATGCCATATGAAATATTGTAAGTCTAGAGAGTGATAACTTAGGTAATACTTGATACGGTTTTTGATAAAGCTTGTCTATACAGGATCTTAATTTGTGTGCAGTAAAACAGTTGAAGTTAGGTGGCAGATAGTTTGAAATTATAATGGAATTACTAATTATGCATTGACTATGCACTCTCTATTCAAATTAAAAACAGCTTAACCCTTTCATGACAGATCAGCAATCAAAAGCCATGTCATCATGTTTGTCGATTTGCATTCAAATTTTTATTGTACTACTTACTATTTTATAAATTTATGTCAATAAGTTTGGAATCAAATTGTAGATTATTATTCAGACTTTAATATTTCATGTTAATTAATTTCTTTATTTTAAAGTAAATATCTACCTCTTTCTATTTTTGGAAACAGTCCCTTATATACACTTGCTTCAATGTACAGCATGTCAATAACCAATCAACAGCTTAGAATGTCCCCCAAAGGGTTTTCTCAGCCATTTTAATCTATGAAAAGGCAGTCATGTTCTTTTGAGCCAAGACATCAAGAAGGTAGGTTATGTCTGTAGTCTGCTCAGTTTCATATTTTCTTTAAACCTAAATACATCTTAGTTACTATGGTATTAGCATAGTTATTTATGATTTTTTGGTTATTCAACTATATATGTAAAACCTAAAATAAACTTTGTTTGATATCATCCACATCTGAAATTTTAAAAGGCTTAGCAACTTATGTCCAGCAGCAACCAAGTTTAAAGGTTGTAACTAGAAGAGATGGTTATTTGCTTTACTTCTTTATTTATTGTTCTGTATTTTAAAAAAAATTAGTTTAGTAATTTATTTCAAATAGTAATAATACATATATATTAAGGTGTCTTAAATTAGACAAAAATCTAATTAAGCTGTGGGCAATTTTTTAAATTCTTATTTCTAGAGGAATAAAGAGACTATATACAATATTTTATATTTTTAGGACCATTAGAACAGAATAAAGTATTTTCAGAAATGTCAAACATATTGCATAATGCTAAAATTGAAATAAAAAAGTAATTTAATACCTATAATTATCTATAAAACATATATTTTAAATTCTTAAAATATTTTATTGATTTTTTGCACAAAAAATGTCATAAATTACAAAAAAAATCACTAAAAATATAATTTCGAACAATATAATCAATATTTTTTTCTTTTGACAATATTATTTATGTCCTTCTTGCAACTGTCTTTGTTAAAAAGCTGCCTTTGACAGTAAGGCACATGGAAAACATCTTGTCTCTTTTCCTTGTTACGGGTTATGATTGTATAATCCTGAAATAGCTTAATAAATCTTTTGGTAGAGTCATTTATCACTTTAAGCTGTTTAACTTCTGTACTGAGTTTTTAAATGTTTCACATTTCTCATTTTTAAATGTTGACTTGCCTCTGACTTCCTATGTTTCTAGTTGAATCCTGTTAATTTCAAACCTTTATCAGGAACATTGTACTGAAGAAAAAAGGGATTGCAAGATAGCTTATCTGTTGCTCCCCCCTCCCTGCTAGTACAGCTGTAAGTCTACGGATTTACAATGCTAAAATCAAGGGTTTGATTTCCCTCTGTGGGCAAAGCAAAGAGCCTGAAGTGGCTCTGCTTTAAGAAAACACACACACACATGCTGAGCTTATCTGTCTTCAGGTGGAAGGTGTTTATCACCTAGAAAAAGGACAACCTGCTGAGGAGCCAGATAGCATGTGTGCTGCCTTAACCTTTCAAGCATTTCTACTGCCACATCACCAAACATCTGATCATGTCTGAGGTCAAAACAAATTTTAAAATCCTGCTGGAGATCTTGAGCTGGAGCTTGAACTGATACACAACTTTTAAGGTACCATGGGACATGGCAGCATGAAACAAATACAATAGTAATTGTAAGTTATTTCTTGCCATATGATGAAAGGCAGTTGTTGAAGTTCTGTGTCAAAAAATTACAATCAGATAGATGGCATCTGTCATAAATCTAGCTTCATGATAAGCTCCAGGCTGGTGAAATTTAACACCAAGCACATCTCCTCCTAAGAATCATGTTACAATCTGGCAAAAGGTACTTGTAATCTCCTCTGTGAAATGTGTTTATTTAGAGTGCATGGTTACAAAACCTTAGGTTTTTCTTTGCTAGCTCAAACATCTGCGAACCAGTTTGAATCAGGTGCCAAGGAAACTTGATAAGATTTTCCATCTTACATCATGACATATTTCAGGCCAAACTTGTTTCAAAACTTGGTACATTTTCCTCCTTGGTCCTTTAGTCTTTTGTTCTGTCAAAGCCTCCATCATGTGGAAAATGTAATGATGGCAAATAAGCCACAGTAAAGGTTTTTTTCCAAAATTCTTATCTGTGTACTGACCTGTGTTGGATGAAATGGTGTTGCAACAAACTGCCATGACCTGATCTGTGATATAATATTCAAGAAGGTTGTAAAGGCTAACTGTCTGCTCATGACCTTTTGAAGAATGTATTTGGATAATTCCTGGAAGGAAATCAGTTAGCTCTGTGGATGAAATAATGGCACTAACTGCAAGCCTCTAAACACCAACTATAATTTTTTTCTCCTTCTCCAGTTCCTTCACTATATTTGTGTTAGAGTGGAGAACAATATTAAAGCTCTGAATTTAACTTAAACTGCCTTCTCAGATGCCTGCAGCTTTAGGTTACATAATTTCCCATTTCTTTCTTTGAACACTTCACCAAGAAAGACTGACATTATTAATGTCAACTCCACTGAATTCCAAGATAGTATCTATGAGTTAAAAGGTAGACCACATCTTGATTCCAACTTTCATTGTAATCAGAATGACGTGTTCCATGAGCTGATTGATAGAGGTCTCTAAAATGATTTTTAGTATAAGAGTTTTTCATTGTTTTTTTAGAAAGATGATATTCTTTGCTGGAACTGCCACTTTCACCAGTACTTTTATTTTTGTCATGTGGGACATAAGCATCATCGTCTTCTTTTGACTAGTGTTCAGTTAAACCGGCCTTCTGCTCTTTTTTTTCATTTAGACTTGCTGCTTTTTCCTGTTTCCACTGTTTTATTGTTTTCTTGAAGATTTTTATTCTTTTTTTCACTGTTTTTGGTATTTTCAAATTTTTTTCACATTCTAACATCACCAAGTTTTTTCTCTTTCTCTGCAATATTGTAAAAAACAAAGAATGTCTTCTTCCTTATCTTCACTGGATCTGAATCTGTCATTTGGTTTCAATGTAAAATATTTTGTCTGCTTTGTCCAGGAATGTGAGAGTTTTTTGATAAAATGTTTTGTTTTTCCAGTACAGTGTCTAACTTCTTTTAAGATTCTTATGCTCTTTAAAGGAGTTTTCAGTTTTGTTTCTGATTTTTTTTCTAGACAGAATAAAACCTGTTCCAAAGCCTACCAACTGCCAAGTAATTATTATTTCCTTTACAAGACAAAACTTGGAATTGCTTGGTGCTGATTCACAATGACCGTCTTTGCCCTGAAAGATCAGATTACTTTAATTGTGTGCTTGTGAACAGGAAATTTTCTCTTTGATTGACTTGTACTTCAGTTTTTGAACATGACAATTGACCCACAAATACCTTGTAATGACAAAACCTAGAGTTATCAATTGGTTTTGAGGTAACTGGGGTATTGGATTGTCTAGAAGGATTATTTCTCTATTAATATCCAGGTTTGGATAGTCCATCTTTATATTTCTTAGGTGGCTTACTTATCTAAAAATAAAGTTAAAAATAGTAGTTAACTTGTTAATAACAAAAAATCAATAATATCAGTAAAGTCAATAACAACATTTATATGTTATAGACAATACAAGTACAATCAATAAAATAAATAATAATATTTTATGAAATACTTCATTCACTTCTAATCATCTTAGAGGGGCATATTATGTCTTTTTAGCATAATTGTGTGAATATAAATGGAAATTCACACTGTGCCCAAATTTGGGTTTCATTTGGGATGCCCTGATATACATAAGTAATGTATAATAAGTGAAATGTGACTATATATTACAAAATAATTCAATAAAACACAGGGAAGACTAAAGATCAGATTTATATTATTGGATACCTAACATGAGTGCACGTGCACCACATCAGTGCAGGTTATGTAATGTTAACTAGGCATAACTGAGAAGTCAATATAATAAAAAATAATAAATATATATATAAATATATAGCACTATAAGACTTAAGCTACTTAGACTAAACATTTGTATTTTTGTGTTATAAGATGTAGTCATTTTAGCATGAAAAGCATAATTTATGTCCTAATTTTTATGAGGTTGGTCAAATGACAGACCACATATAGTAAGAGTATAGAAAATAATGTAAAATATAAAGTCTTACTGAAAACAAACATTTGAAATGTATTTAGGAGGTTTCAAAGATTACACAAATAATATTTAAGATTTTTGGAATGAAAAACACTTTTTAATCCTAACATGAAATCACCTTACACTCATACTAGTAACAAAGCAATGTTGATATTTTCACAAACAAATCTTTAGTAAAAATACCACATTTAAAAAAAAATTGAATTTTTTTTGCCTACAAAAATTGTAATATTTACTAAAATCTACCAAATTTTATAAAGCCACATATGCATCAAAAGTTATAGTGCAAATACTTAACATGTGCAAATTATACCAAGCAAAAGGGTTAAAACAATAGTATTTTAAAAACTACTAGATATACAGTGGTACCTTGGTTCTTGAATGACTCCCTTCTCAAAAAATTCAGTTTTCGAACATATTGTTTGAGAAAAAAATGTCTCGGTTTTCGAACATAAACTTGGTTCCTGAACCAAGCTGTCGTGGCTCGAACCCCAGAAATAACCTGACTGATGACCCGAACGACCCTTCAACCATTTTCGACCCATTGCAAGCTTGCACAAAACATTGTACCTGCATCTTGTTGCTCAGTTCACACCCCCACTAAAATCTGCTGTGAACATTTTAGTTTTTCTTTTTCTAAATATTCTGATTAAATAAGCCACCATGGGGTCAAAGAAGGATAATGAAAGCAGCAAACCAAAAAAAAAAGTTGTTAGAGCCACAATAGAGGTGAAAAAAGATATAGTGAAGTATGAGAGTGGTGTTTGCGTGTTTGACCTTGCTACACAGCTTGGTATGGTGAAGTCTACAGTCTGCACCATACTGAAAAATAAAGAGATCATCAAAGGAGCTGATGTTGCAAAAGGAGTGATAGTGCTTATGAAACAAAGATCACAAACAATAGAAGAGGTAGAAAAACTGTTGTTGATTTGGGTTAGCTGGTGATAGCATTTCTGAGACCATCATTTGTGAGAAAGCAAAGCAGTTGCATGCTGACCTCCTGAAAAACACCCCTGGAACGATTGCTGATACAAGTGATGCCTTTAAGACTAGTAGGGGGTGGTTTGAAAAATTTAGGAAGAAAAGTGGCATACATAATGTGGTGAGACATGGGGAGAGTGCCAGACAGAAACAAACCTCATTAGACAAGTCTTTAGTGAGAAATAGGTCCAATGAGTCTCAAGCAGGTTGTAGCAGTGCAAAGAGGCAGAAAAGAAAAAGAACCCTAGAAGGAGAGTTATGTGACATTTTTATGAAAGGTAACTCCCCTTCCAAACAGTAATAACACTCCTACTCTCCATGTTCCTCACCACCTTACACTTATGCCATCAGCTCTCCTCAGCACAGGTAAAGTGCTGTTAAATTTTCATATATCGTTTTTTAGTGTTTATAGTTTTCGTGGTTGACTTTATGCATGTAAGTATTATTATACATGTATAAGTAAGCAATATTTTTACTTAAAATGTTTCATAATGCATACTTTTTGGAGGTCTGTAACTGATTAATTTAATTTACAGTATTTCTTATGGGAAAAATTGATTCAGCTTTCGAACAGCCTTCTGGAATGGATTAAGTTTGAGAACTGAGGTACCTTTTTTCACAATGATGTATGGGTTTGCCACTAAGCTTGCCACCTTTTTATTTTCTGTTAATCTAACTGCTGGGTTGAAAAAGATTAAAAATCAAAAGATTCAGGAAACAAGAGAATTTTGAAAATGTACAAATATTTAGTACAGTATTTTATAGGTTCTCAGGTTGCATACATCTACCAACAGTTTACAAACAAGTTTAAGCCAGCAAGTACAGGTATCTGTATTACCTCTTTATATAGGTTATGCATTTAGAATTCCATATAGAAACACACATTTATAAGCCTGAGAGATAACAGTAAAGGTTGCAGTATATGACTTTTACATGTGTAAAAGAATTAGCATGTTTATGACTCAGTGACATCCAATCAATATAAATGTTTTGAAATTCCACGAAAGTGTAGAAATATGACATGAGTATGCTTATATTAATTTATATTCTGTATTACTCGATTGGCATGATTATAAGGTGATGTTTTTTATTAATAATTATGCTGTAAAATTCATAGTTTGTATATTTGCAGCCTACCACAGGTACATTTCCCCTTCTCTAGCTTGTCACATAGTATTCATTTACACATGTGAGCTAGGAGTTTGCTTAAGGTCATCACTAATTCTTGCAACTAATCAACCTGTAGTCTCTTCAGTTATGGTATTGATTTTGCAGACCTGAGAAAAGGATATGATGACATTCAGTTTATATTTTCTTCCTATGGCTTCTGAAAATGGGGATCACCTTATATTTAAGATCACCCTATAACTGGGCCAATGAAGTATTTATTTACAGAAAGTTAAAATCATCAGTATTTCAGCTACAGCAAGGGTACTCCAGAGTTAATCTTTTATAACATCCCCAACAGTATTGTAAATTGCATATTTGAAGTTAATATGTAATAGTACTGGATATAAATTGTTTAAACGAACCACATCATATTTAAAAGTTTGTTAGGAATTTTGAAGAACTAAAAAGTGTTTTCAGACTAGATAAAATGGAATAAATAAATATTAAATCTTGAACAAATACTAAAACTATATAAGTTTAGTCATTGCAGATAATTCTTATATATGTACATATATATATAATTTCATACTTGTAAAATATTTTTTTATTAATATTCTAAATGTGGCAGAATCAGTAACTATGCTAGCATTTCATCACTGAATTAATTTCAAAACTCATGAAATTTTGAAAGTTCTTAGAAGTAACTGTGTTTTAACTAGTAGCCAGAATGTCTGAACTCTGGAAAGAGTACATTGTTTTATATTGCAAGGTTACAGAGTGTGCTTTAACATTTCAACACTGTGAGTTCTTTAGAATGCATTGGCAAAAACTTTCCCTTGGAAATATTTTTAACTCTTCAAACAGTAAAAATGTTTGAATGTCCCTAAGTCAGCTGCAATTTTGCTCATTTAGCATTGTAAGTGTATAAGAATCTGCTTGTTTGCAAAGCTACTTGTAATAATATAGTCTTTCTTCCTTCATTGCTGTATTTAATGTTCAAATGGCTATATATTTCTACAAAGCTCTTACATATTCTTGGCACCACTCATATTCATTTACAAATATTGCCCCAAGTTATGTTAGCACTTCCACCAATGCAAGATGTTAGAAAGTAACTTCTGATTTTGATTAGAATTTTTAAATTAAATTATTGTTATTTTTTTATAAATCAGCAGCATATATTAAAACCCAATGTAATGTATATAAGTTCAGTGTAAACTATTGAGCTGATGCACTTTATAATTCTCTTTACAAGTAAATCAGTGTTTTGTATATTATTTATAAAAAACTGTGTTGCACTGAGCACTATTTTCACACTTTATGTAGTAAAGTTTTCATAAACAAAAGTTCTTTTTCTTAGAAGCAGTACATATATGTATACACATAAACACATGTTCTTACTAACATCTAAGGAAAATTACTATTATGTTTATATTATACTTTCTTAATTAGACTTGGCTGAATATTCAACATATTTGTGTGAGAAGTTAGTTGAATATAATCTTTTCTTTTCTTTTTACAAAACCTGGAAGTTTTAAAAGTTTTTTCATTCTTTTGAAATTATATTTCTCAGTATTAAATTGCACTACACCCACACCTTTTAAAATAATTCTGAATAATTCAAAATTAATTATGAAGATCATGTGAAAGATATAAATAAAGAATATTATGTAGGAAGTTTACGTTGTGCTTAAAACCTAAGGTACTTGCAGTTGAATGCTAGAATTCTTAACAGAACAAGAAGTCCCTGAGTATTATAGTAAATGTTTTTGCTGATGAACATAGCAGCAAGATAGATAAACACAATATAATGAAAAGTTTTGCATGTTTTTCATAAAATTATGTAAATTTCCCTTTTCCTATACTTCCTAATCTTAACAGATATAAAAGAACTTTGAAAGAACAAGTAAAAAAATAGATTTTAAAAAATCTTTTAGGTAGAGATAAAATAAGGTTTAATCTTTATTACTAACCTGGTCTTTCAGTTGTAGAGGAAATGTTAGGACATCTTTATGCAAAACCTCCATCAGCTGAGGTTTACCATGAACCTGGGGTTGCAGGTAATTTTTTTCTTTTTTTCACAGCACAGTTTTCAATGTTGTGAGCCTGCATGGTACATGTAGTATTTAGTAAAGGGAACTTCCTTCACCCTGTATTATACATATTTTAGGTATTTAATCAATTTAACTTTTTTTTTTAATGAAAAACAAACAAGAACAAAAACCTTTAGAATGTTGCATGTACAGCAGAATGGTTTAAAAGGTTTGTATTTTGAAGTTCATATTTACTTTACTTTGTTTTTTTCCCCCTTTTAAAATAATTACATAATGTATGGGAATACAATGTTCTTAGTTCAAAATACGGAAACTTGTGGTAAAGAAATTACAATTATCCAATGAATAGTAAAAGTTGCTTTAGTGCCTAGTAGCTACAGTAGTTTAAAAGTATTGTCTTAATTTTAGTAAATAATAGACCTCATTATCTGGCATTAAAGAAAGAAATTACTAGAACATATCAATCTGAAACATAAACTCTTTAATATAAATGTTTTTGGTGTTCTGTATTGAATAACTAAGATGTGGAAAAATGTACAAAATTACTTATGGGTTTATATTTTTATTAACAGTAACTATCTTCATCATAATTTAAAGGGTGAAACAAATGCTGTTTTTGTAAGTGGAATTTAATGTCTGTAATCTTAAAAAATAAATTTATATCTAACAAGTTAAAACTGATAAGACTTGATTGTTTCTCCTTGTGTTATAAAAAAAAAGTACAGTATGTATAAGCTGTAATCATTATTACTATATTTTTGGCTACTGAAATCTAATAATAATATTTTAGGGTAAATTTTTATGTTTCCAAAGTTTTGCTTTACAGTGCTAACTGTTTTAATTTTTCTTTCCAATAAGCATACCTTGTAAATTATGTTATACTCCCATATCACCTGGGTAGCATGATTCTCCTACCATATATACCCAATCTTATTTTGTGTCAACTTTATATACTGTCAACAATGTGCTGGATATGGCTGTATCTTTTTCATTGTTAATACAAATCAGACTGGTATTGTAATTTGAGTTTTAATTAGAAGAGAGAATCACATCGTAATTAATAACCTTTCTTAAATTTATACAACATTACAATCATTTGTTTTCATCATAAAAAATTATTTCATTGGTTTTAATAAAAAAACAGTTGTAAAAGCTTACAAAAATATCATTTATTTACACCATTGTTATACTAGAATTATTAAAAATAGTGAATAGATCATTAAAATGATATTTTAAAGTTTTATGAGTAACATTTCAATACTTCTTTAAAGGTTTGCAGTATGTATTAAGCTATTTAATTGCACTTTTTCATTAATTTTCATTGTTTCTTCTTTGTACAGTAACTTGAAATTAAAAAATCCACTTTTATTAACAGGAGAAGTTTTTTTTCATTGTCTCATGTTTATTTATAGTTCCAAGGTATCATAAGTGCATATTAAGAGTATATGCTATCTGAAAATATTGTTTTATAGTAGTTACTGAAATTCAGTAACCCAGCCTTAGTTGGATTGCATTGTTTCAGGTCACTCATAGTTTTCTGTAAATTTGAATTATAAGAACTGAATATAGCATTTGTGGATCATTATGTAGTGTTTCACAGTAACAAAATTTAGTGAAATGAGTTTAAAGACTAGTAATCAGTTTCATCTGTTGTTATGATAGCTTTTTTTCAGTTCTAATCATATGAAGGTTTTTGATGTCTAAGACCTCATTTGTATTTACAATACTTTATCTTAATTTCTACTTCAAGAACATGTACTGTAGATGGACTTTGATTCTTCTTATTTATCAAGATTCTCAATCAATGATTATTTATAGAATTACAGTTAAAGTGTGATAAAGAGTTATTTATTTCTGAAAGTTAGCAACTCTTTTGCTTCTTTTTTATTTGTTAAAAATATTCTGAAAATAGTATCTTTAATACTACTAAAAAGATGTTCTTCCCTCCTGCTCCAGTCTCTCCAGTGTTTTTTTTAAGTATATAAAAATATTTCTTTGGTACAAATCACTTTTTATGTTGAAAGTCCTTTTTTTTAACTGTAGCAAAGTAGTTCATACAATGGCTCAATTTTCTTCAAGTACAAATTATTAGCTCATAGCTCTATTGGTTCTTGACCAACTTGAGATTAAAGTTTTGAACTAAGGAGGTCAAATCATTTTGATTGATGTCCTTGACAATGCTCAAGGTCTCATAGATTACTTTGCTCTAATCTTGCCTAAAATAATTTTAATTTGAGGGTAACTTGATAGGCAGGTATATGCTTGCCCCTCCCCACACATGGTACTGCTAGCATATAAAAATATAGTTAATTGTAAAGGGAAAAAGTATGATAGATTAATTTACTCTTAATTGTACCTTAACAAATTTCAACTGCTGCAGCAACTGAGAATTCCATCTTGTTTTTATTTAGAAATAAAAATCATATAGAAATCTTAACTGAGAGAATGTGATTAATTTTGGAAGTTTCAATTGGTTTTATTAATTTTATTGAGCTTTTTTGTAGATAACAGTTTGTTCTAGTCATGAATTTTTCAATGCATAAAGAAGAAAGATATAACTTGTCAAGTTGTCATGGAGAAACCAAACTAATGGATGCTTGAACTTTTGGAAACAGTCAGTGTTTTGTTATTTCACAGAACAAAATAAAAATCTATAATCAACATTTGGGATAGAAAGAGTTTTTGTGCATTTGTTGTTGTTTTTTAGGTTTTTTATAAAACAGTGGTTTTAAAACATTTTTCACTGATGACACCCTAACCTGCTTACCTCTGATACCATATATTTTTGTTTTGAAGAGTTTTTTTTATATTTTTAATTATCTTTTGGGGGGAGATTGCAACACCTTAGCAATTTGCCAGCCATGTCACACAGTGTGGACACCACTTGTATAAAAATTAATTGCTAATTTACACATTTTCCTTCATATATCTAAGATAATTGTTATTATACATTTCCATAGTAGGGTATACATAGTAAATATTACTGATGAAAATTTCAGGAAAAAATATTCGTGTTTTACAAAGATTTTTGGAATATCAACTTACAGGCTTTTTTTAATCTTGATAAGTGAAAAAAAACCACAGTAAATGGAACAAACTGTCAGAATTCTAATATCAGAGAAACTAATTTTGACACATTCGTGCATTCTTTTCAATTCCATATTGTCTCCTGGTGGAAAAAAGTGGTCAACATTTGCCTACATGACCCCTGATATTGGAATTCCTTTAAAGATACAGGAGGTCAGGAAGTTGTTAAATTCAAAGTGACCTTAGAAAGTGTTGAAATTAGGCAGAGTTGATTAAGCAACTTTTGATGATTCTTCATTTTGTGTAGTTATCTGGTTTGTATAAAATTCATGTTGATTTCCAATGAATTTGATGGCCAGAATCTCTCACTAGAAGAAAAATGACTGTTGAGTTTATGTTCAGAAAGTCTTGTGACACCTACATAACATTTCTTTTCTCACATATTTGACATGGTATAACATAAATGTCTTTTTTATCTTCAAGAGTTTTTCGGTTTGAAGTCAGGTTATTATTAATGGTGCTTGGGTATTTGTATATGATTCTAAAGTTATTCTTCTCTAATATTTTTTTAAGGAATTCAGTGTTAATGTTGGAGCCAGTATACAGTGGTTTCAGTTTATTGTTGTTGTTGTTTTTTGTCATGGAACAAGGTTTTCCTTGCTTTGAGACAATTTGTAATGAAACATTGTGAAAAATGTAGTTCACTGAAAATAGAAAACATATTTTTACTTTTGTGTTAAAGCATTTTTACATGGCATATTGTATATTTCTACGAAAAAAAATGAAGAAATAATAGATATTTTAACCTGCTTATTGTGCCACAAAAAGAAGTGAACATAAGTTAAATAATTTGTTGAATTGCAGTATACCAATTTGGTTTCAAAATATTCCATGAAAAGTTTGCATGGTATTAGAGACTGTGGATTTTTCACGCCGGTTTTATATTTTTGACTGAAATACTGACCAAGACAGATAAATACACTGTTGTTTACACAGATTTCAACTTGTCAACATTCAGCTGAAGGACAGTTTTTGAGAAAGTATCAATTTAATAGTTCAAATATTGCCCTTCCAACTTGTCAGTAGTGTCGTGCTCATGCGTATTGACAAGGACAGGATACCTGTCTGTGAAGAAGCATAGAGAAGAGAAATCTTTGCTGACTTTCAGTTTTGAATCAGCAACCTCTGTGTGAATCAGAAGTTCATCATTTAGAGCAGTGCTTCCCAACCAGGGGTGCTCACACCCCTTGGGGATGTGAGATAGGATTTCAGGGGATGTGAGGTAACATTTGTTTTAGCCACCTTCACCTTTATTCTTAAATAAATAATTACTGTGAGGCGTGCAAGAACATATTAAAATTTTTTAGGGGTGCGGGGCTTAAAAAAAAGGTTGGGAACCACTGATTTAGAGGGAAATGTTTCATCATATAATTTGTAGCTGCAATAAAGTATTTCTTGACACTGGTGTAGAAGCTGATCAGGTCCAGGTCCTTTTCATATTTAATAATGTATTCCTTGGCAGCATTTCCAATAGAAACTGCCTCAACAGATTTGCATAAGGATTCATTGTTGTAGTCAAGTTCAGTGATGTTGCCTTTAAGATATTCTGGCTTGATGTATCTGACAAGTATATTCTTAACTTGTATAATCTGAGTTCTATGCATAATGAGTATGCAAGGTTTTTCTCTTTGCAATATCAAATTGGCTTGCTCAAATAGAGGAATTGCAGACTGAAGAAAAAAAACAAAATAACAAGTTCATTTTGTTGTCCAAGAAAACTTTTAACTTATCTAACTTGCTCTGTGCATAATTGTTTTGGTTACTTTCTTGCTAGCTTTCGTTTTTGTCTCTTTTTTTTTTTTTTCATTGATTGTCTCTTCTTTAGTTCAAGGTCAGACTGCTTAAACATATATTGAGCTATATCAAATGTTTCTTTGTCTGCTTTTGGAGACTGTTGTCTTGTGTCCCTGTGTGGCTGAGAGGATGTCTTGACTGTGTCCTTGTGTGGCTGGGAGGGTGTCTTGACTGTGTCCCTGTGTGGCTGAGAGGATGTCCTGACTGTTAAAGTCTTGCTGCCTGACTGAGCTGCATGTTTAGATCCTTTCAAATCTAGTTTTTTCTTTTCACAGTGAAAATACTTCTTCAATGGCTTCCACATGCCCAATATTCTGATGAGGCACACCCCAAGTGATAGCCATCTTGTTTCTTTGTCATACAATCCTTGAAACTCTTTGAAATGTTGTTTTCTGCTAGAACTTTTGTCCAGAAAATAGTAGATATCTATCAATATATCAGAAACTGGGCAGGGCAGTTCTCTGAAAGCTTTCTGGACAGCAATATTCATGAGGTGACAGGCACAGCCCATGAAGTAAATGCTAGGCTGTCGTCTTGAGATGTGTCCTATCACACCTTAACCTATACCAGACATAACTGAGGCATTGTCTGAAGAAAAACTAAGACAGTTTTCCCATGGAATTTTCCTCTTTGTCAATTCGTGGTCCAAAAGGTTGAAAATATTCTCTCCCGTTGAAGCTTCTTTCCATTCCTCCATTGTCAAAAGAGAATAAACAATTTTTCTAAGCAAAGGGTCAAGATATCGTACAACCACTGGATACAGTTTTGAGTCATCCTTGTCTGTGGATCCATCTGTGGCTAAACTGTAAACACTGTTAGTAAGTATGCTTGAAATCATTTTGTCATCTTAACAACCCAACATTTGTACAATGGCTGTAGTTTTGGTTCTAGCACAGCCATATTTTTTCACTATATCAGAGTCTGCCAACATTTTTCTGAACAGATGTCTTGCATGATTGGCTACAGCTAGGGGTAAATTATGACCAATGACGAATTGCATGAACATCACTTCTGCATTTATGGTTTCATATTCTGAATTCTTACTCATAAATGTCATTATCTGCAATGTTTTTTTGTCTTCGCCTCAGCCTTTTGTTAGTGAGATGCCGATTTTGTGTGTCTGGACCAATCGTTTATCCTGCCATGTGCCACTAAAAATCAATGTGACAAACTGTACAAAACGCATGACTGTCACTGACATTTGATCCAATGACTGGATATTTTGCACTATGATCTTTCCTAAATTTTTGATTCACAGTTTTAGTCATTTTAGATTCGCCAGAAACAAGACAATCTGATGAACGAGGCCTTTTTTTTTTCCATTTTGTGAACAATCACATTGGTGTTTCTATGCCACTTAGAAAACGAGAAATACCCATCTATGCGAGCGCTGATTGGCTGACAAGCACTGATGACGTAAGTATGGATTCCCCCACGTACCCAGTATGGAGAAGCACTGCACTCAAACTATTGGTAGATGTCAGAGATACAAATATTTTTTATTATTTCAAGCACAAACATGATTATTGCAATTAGCCATTTGGACTATGTCTTTTATTTGTTATCAAAATTTATTTGTATCTCACTAGAAATTTTCTTTTCACCCCTTTCAATCCCTGGGGGGAACAATTTCTCACTTTATTGTATAGGCCTATATAATATATAATAATTTGGGAGTTGCAACAAGTTGTAATATTTGTCTGTATGAGTGTATAGTCGTAATGTATACACCAAAATCATAATGATTACGCTCAAATCGTAATGGTTGGCATCTCTGTAATAGAGATAAAAGCATCAACTGGAACAGGCAAAGATATTTTCAGTTCAGGTAATTTTAAAGAAATTCTATGGTTTCTTTAACATTAACTTTGGTAAATAAAGCAAGATGTCTATTCCCAGTTGTTGAAATAAAATCTCATAATAACACATCCAAAATACATCCATGTGAATAAAGTCAAAAACACTGATCTAAGTAAAGGAAAAATGTTAAGTTTTGATGTTGAAACTTTTTTGAAGTCATTAAAACAACATGACATGCAAATTTGTCAAAAATAGTTTCTCTGATGTCAAAGTTCTGACAGTTTGTTGTGTTTACTGTGTTTCTTTTCACTAACTGCTTTAAACAATATTATGTTCTTTTATTATTTATTTTGATAAATTTCCTCCAGATAAATGGTTTACAGTATTTGTGTCAAAATATTTAAAAAATATGTAATAGTAATATCAGGCTGTCTTGTATACTGGTAATGCAAATAATATAATTTATCCTATAAATTGTAATGTGTATGTGCAGGATTTCAGTCAAATAAACAGGGCAGAAAAGACGGTACAGAACTTGGTGATGGGGAATTATGGTTTTGAAATGTTTATTTGGCTAAATTGTGGCTTGTATGTTTTTCAATGTGATTGTAGTATGTTTTAAAACTGTCTTTAGTTTTCTGGTACAGTACTTCCATCTGCTCACAAGATTAGCTTTCATTCATTGTGGCTCCTAATATACAAACTTTTTTTTATGTGTGCCACAAGGCTTCTGCTTTCTCCCTGTTAGAAATAAGTGATTCCAACATGTTTCTCATGTAAATCATCATACGTCATCTCTCCACCAATAGTAGCGTAGTATACCCATGTGACTCCTTCTATGCACCTCTACTGAATTATTACTTCTTGTTTGTCAGTGCTTGTGCTCAGACAGGTTTGTTTTTTGCCCTGATTTCAGTGTGACATACAGCTTCTTCATGAAGCAGTTATACTTTATAAACTACCCAATTTTCTTCAGAATTACCTTTATTATACCTCTTTATAGTAGCTTTTTTTTATACATTTTTCTTTTTGTCTTCTCTTAAAGTATGGATTCTGAAGTTAATGTTACTACTTCAAGTGTCTCAACTTCAACAGATGCCTTATCTCAGGCATCATGATGGAAGACATCATTGCTTATCATCATGCAGGCTGTTCTTATCTCAACCAACAGCTGTTGTGTTATGTTTTACTCAGATGGATAGCATGCCATGAATTTCTTATCAGTTTAACCCATGCCTTATTTTCCCACCTACTTTTTACCCTCACAACTTTTTTTTTTGTATCTTTCCACTATTCATCCCCATTTGAGGCTTTTCACAGAAATGCTGTGCATTATCTCATTTATCATTGCCAACTCTGATGTTACATATATAGTTTCTCTCTTGTTAGAACCTTCTGTGTTTGGATGTTGTCTCATCAAGGGCCTGTATATACCTACATTTCTCCTTCAGGATTTACATATGACCCTGTTTTTAAGGTGTTTTGTTTTTGATACAATCCTGAAGTCTTTGGAATCTCAGGTGCAAGACGTCCAACAACAGTTTTTCCTTTCTCAGTTGGAGCTAAGTTTGTCATCTATTATGGTTTCCCATCCTTCCCCTTCCCAGCTCTTACCCATCCCTTCTCCTCAAGTTGCCACAGCTTTTTGTTTTTCTCAATCGTACACATTACCAACAGTACTGGTGTTTACCTGGTGGGCTCTGGTCCAGTAGGAGCTTAATTTGCAGCCTTTCCCTCAACAACACCCTTTTGTCAACAGTATTTGGGTTCTTCAAGTTTTGCTTTAATGATTCAAGATCCCATTTCTTGCTGCACTTCCCTCATCTCCTATACCAGTTTCTTTTCCTCCACTTTTAGATCCTGTTGTTTTTAGTATCTGTCAGAAGTAGTTCAAGACCTCCTCACAGAACAGGCTATTGAACCTGTACCCCATTAGTCATCCAGTTTTTACTCTAGACTGTTTGTTATTACCAAGAAAACAAGGGACTAAAGGCCTTTAATCAGTTTGTCCCATCTCAGTCTTTTCATTCAACTTTTCTGTTTCACAATAGAGTTCTATCTAACCCTCTAGTGGCTATTCTCTACAGGTTTATAGATGACCAAGATGGACATAGCTGAAGCTTATCTGCATATTCCCATCTCAACATTGTCTCGTCCATATCTTTGGTTTGTCCATCATGGAATGATATACCAGTTTTGTTCCCTACCACTTGGACTTGCTTCTGCATTTTTTGTTTTATTTCAGGCAGTCAGGGCTTTTGCTCTTCATCTTCATACCCTGAGGCTGTGTTTCTGTTATTCTGTGGAGAAATGGCTTCTTTGGCCCATTTGAAACTGCAGTTGATCAGTCATTCAAGCCAGCTCTTTGACCTGGCTGCTCAGGTGGGCTGGTTACTCAAATTAGAGAAGTCATACATCCAT
Organism: Tachypleus tridentatus; assembly: GCF_004210375.1. Taxonomy (NCBI): domain Eukaryota; kingdom Metazoa; phylum Arthropoda; class Merostomata; order Xiphosura; family Limulidae; genus Tachypleus; species Tachypleus tridentatus. The sequence continues at coordinate 85,644,248 of NC_134835.1, forward strand.
CTAACCCAGTACTTTGTCCATTTGGGTGTCTCTTTCAACATTCATCTCTGTCTGGCCCAACCTTCTCCTCTCCGACCTCCTTCCATGGAATTTTTAGTTTGTCATGTCCTATCTGTTCACTAACCTACTACATGTGTGAGATTCTGTCAGTTTTGGGGATATGGTACTTCATTACACCACTGGTCTCCCTAGATCATACATTTATGCATTTCCTACAGTAGACTGTAAATTGAATCTTGCTCAAGATTCCTTGTGTTTTCCTATTACACTTCATATTTTCCTAGTGGGTGATTTGCTTTGTTGGTTGGGTGTCCAACTTCTTCCTCCTTGTTGAGATTTCCATCTGTTTATGGATGCATCCCTTTATAGAACTGGGGTGCATGGATCAGTCACCAGGAAACTTCATGTCATTGGTCTGTCAATGAGCAGCCCTTACAAATCAATATCCTTAAGCTACTAGCCAACCATTAAGCTTTGGATCACTTCCTACCTTTAACTAGGCATTGTCTGGTGATTATTTATTCCATCAGTAGAATAATGATGACAAATGTCAATCACAATGTTCCATCCAGTTGAGATCCCTGTGTTTTGTACATAGGATCTCCTCTATTGGGCCCACATGCACCACGTATTTAATTGCATGTCATGTTCCAGGTACTTTTCATCTTGTGATAGATTGTCTTTTCCCCTACCCAATAAAATTTAACTGACAAAGTGGTCCTTTGATCCTTTTGTTTTCAGGTGGCTTTGCAACTAATAAAGTCTTTCCTCATATCAATGCATTTGCTACTGCCTTGAATCATAAATTATCCCTCCTTTGGTCACTGGTGCCTCATCCTCAGGCTTTTGCTATTGATTCCTTTAATCTAAAATAGCCTCACAAATTTCTGTATGTTTATTCTCCTATCTGATTGCTTCATCAGGTCATTTCTCTAATCCATACCACTCTTTGCCAGGTCCTTCTGATAGCTCCTTATTGGCCTGCTCAACTGTGGTTTCCTAATTTTCACCTTCTCTACCCCTTCCTTTCCTTATTCCCTGCTCTCCTTTTTCATCCCCAGTAACCTCTTCTACATCATACAGCTCACACTTTCCATCTTCACATTTGGCTTTTGTCTGGTACTTGGCAAAAATATTGGATTTCTTCTGTTGCATTGCTTTCCATTCTTCTCATTCAATACATTCTATGCAGGTATATCAAAGGAATTGGAAAGTCTTGAACACATGGTTCCCTTCTTAGAGATTTCAAGCTGCTCAACCTACTGTGGCTAATGTGTTCAAGTTTCTGACATTACTTTTTCACTGGGGATCTTTGGTCTCCTCAGTTTTGGATTAACAGCAGCCCTATACAACACATTTAACCTTTTCTGTTAGCATAGAATCTTTGCTTCACCTGCTCTCACCATGTTAATTTGTTTCATCCAGATTTGTTGTCCTCTCCAATGACCTACTCTTTGGAGTGGGATGTTAATATGGACTTCCATTACCTTACTTTACTTCTATTTGAACCTCTTTCTTCATGTTCATTTTCACCTTTTCCTGAAAACATTTCCTTCTCCATTTGGTCTGTGGTCATCGACAGTCTGACTTCCTCACCATCAATATTGCACACACACTTTACCACCATACCTATCTTCTTTTTTATCCAGATAATTCCTTCCTCCTTAAAATCTCAGTGGCACCTGAGGGTAACCCTTCCTTTTTATCTGTTTCCCTTCCCTCTATCTCTCAACTTTACCTTTGTCCCAATAAGAATAGACTTCTCTGTCAGATGTGTACCCTTTGTTACTATATTGCCCACATGGCTTGCTTCCATGGTTTGCATTCCAAACACTTTATCCAATGGCAGTTTTCTTCATCTTATTCCTCATTGGCCCTTCCCACAGGAATTTGTTACAGAAATTCTGTAACCGGGTATGTGGACTGAACTTAATACATTAATCTCCTATTATTTACATCATATCAAGGTTTTGGCTTTGTTAGGTTTTCAAATTGCACCTGTGATGGTTCTTCAAACTTCTGTGTGACTCTAAGACTGAGTAGGTTTATATTAATGGTTTCTTTTATTTCAAGTGCCTATCCTTCATACCTTCATCACATGGATCCCACTCTTTGGTGAGTGGTGCCTGGCCAAGTGTTTTACAGTTCAAAATCCACACTGTACAGCCATGTCAACTTGTGCTTTCCATTCCATATCTTCAGAATGCTCACCATTGAGATGGATTGTTGTCACAAAATTGCTTGAAGATGGATAATCTCATGATATTGCTTCATAAGCATACCCTGGAGCGTACCATCCTTGGACTTCATGGGTGAAGAAGGAGATACCTGCCCATCACTGCCCCATCATAAATTGGCATGGTCTGCTTTTCAAATAGTTTCATGATCGTCCATTGCACAGTGTCTGCTGATGATATTCCTCTGGACTTTCTTACACATTTTTACCCTTCATTCTTCAAATGGAGTATCAGAGCACTTACCAGTTTCAAGCCAGTTGGGTGGTTAATCATGGAGGTGCCCTGCTGAATATTCCACACAAAAAAAGACAATATTGTTCAGTACAAAGTAGGATGGTGGTGTTTGCTGTAGATGACATTCTATCATCCAATATGCATTATACAGTTACTATGGCTTGAGACATCAAATTGCAATTCACCTCTTCAATTGGGAGCACTTTTCCTACCCCCACACAGATGTCAGTATCCCGTGGCTGGGTTTTGGATTTACTTTAAACCAATCAGAATAAGTTCTCACTAATACTGATGTCATGATCCTCATCCAACTCCTTTATGGATGTTAGTAGCATGGGTTTTGGATGTTGTTGACTTGCTAGATGTGGTCCATTGTGTCCTAGCCACTCTACACCATGGGGTTCATCCATTGTTTACCCACTTTTCTGCATTATAGGATTGACTTGCATATATCTGTTTAAGGATTCTATTACTTATCATTACTTACTCAATTACTTACTCAATTCTCTCCTACTTGTATGTGCTTCTATCTTTTTTATGCCCTTTTTGTGTATTCTTGACAGAGGGGGAAGAGTATACATGGTCAAAAGTGGTGTTGTTTCCTTCTTTAGGTCTTCTGATCTGACTCTTATCATCTATGAAGATATCCTTCAATTGCTTTTTGGAGTTATGTCTATTTTTCCCTGACACCATTCCCTCCTTGTGATCAGTGTGAGATTTTAGCTAGTCTTGTGAATGAAGGGAAATACCAAATAAGGAATAAAATTTTCCCATACTGAAAATGTGTTTCCAACAGGCACTTCTCACCCTTTTCACACTCTTCCAGTGCTTCCATCTTCTGCCAGACTTCAGAGTTATAGTTTATGGGTGGTGCATGACATGAGTATACTATGCTCGTGTTGGTAGAGAGGTGATACATGAGAATATACTGCAATCACTTGATCCCAGTATACAGATCTGGAAGGCTTATGGAGTGCATAAAGAAAATGTGTGCATATAGGGAGCAACAATGAACAAGAATAACTAATTTGTGAGTGGAGAGAAGTACTTGTTGGCAATACATTTTTCAATATAGGAAAACTATAACTTCCAGTTAGTTGATTTTTTAGGCATTTATCAAAACTTTTGATATTTTTTAATCTTATTTTTAATATGTTTTATTTCAAAGATATTCATTTGTAAGTTCTACTGTTAACATTATCAAATATTTTGTTTTAGTTACAGGTGTTAATGGTTCAACTACTGCCAAATATTCCTCCAAGATTCGGGTAAATGATTCATTATCCAGTGAACAAGAAACTTCAGGGAATAAAAGGTGTGTGTATATAGCTAATTTTTGCTAAATTTTCATAATCTGTGCTTTTGCACCATGATGAGGAAGATATTATTTTGGGAAAAAAGTATTTTGGCAAATTAATTAAAATATTTTTTTTTAAATAAGTGGAATGATTTATGTAATTTAAATTAATTTATTAATGACTAATTCTTCCACTTACCTACAACATATTAAAGCATTTACAATATGCTTGAATTTTGTCATTTTGAGCATGGTTTTCAACCACTAATCATATTTTTAATTGTCATTTGATTCTGAGGAAATGGTTTAAACGTTAAGCTGTATTTTAATGTATACTACAGTTAGTCATCGAGGGAGTGAAAACATTGTGAAGTTGAAAGAACTTCTTTCCGATAAGAAGAGAATTGCAAGATTTAATATATAAAATGACTGAATGGTTGCTTGAATTGTAATCTGCAAGAAAATTAAGAAATATAAGAAAAGTAACAACCTAAAACATAGCCCTTTGATAATAAATCTTTTGACATCAACACAGTTAGCTTTTATCTTGTCAGTAGTATACTAAAACTTTGAATCTGAGTAGTTATGATGTGTATAACCCATTGCTACAAAAATATGCTCCACACTTTTATGCCTTGGATTCCTTGTAAAGGTGAAAGTTCAATCCTACTAATAAGTGAGACAGGATTATCCCAAGAGTTAGTGGTGGGTGCTATTAATTAGTTGCATTCATTCAAGTCTACCAATTTAAAACAAATAACAGCTGTGTACTGTTTCATATAATTTTGTAAAAAATTCTGAAACAAACAGAATTCTTTAATATCTTTAAAAAAATTTACAGCAATATATTAACATAACTGTAAGCCAATTATAAATTACCTCACTGAAAATAATTTGTAGATAACCTCTTAATTCGGGGGGGTATAGAATTCACTGTACCCTGGACTCCAGGATGCCAAGTTTTACTTTTATACTTGTCCCACCTAAGAAGTAGTTGGGTTTTTTCACAACATTTATTCTATTCCTAAAAAACACTCCAGATAAATTTTTAGAGAGCTATACAAGTTACTGAAAATTTTGAACTGCAGAAATCTACCAAATAGACACAAACATTTAAAAGTGTTTACCTCTAAATCTAAAACCAAAATTATATACACAGATTTACATATACCTTTAATTCAGAAATTCAGCAGTGATGCGTACACACACACTAATAAACTTATTTTTATGCATAAAGTAGAGGAATAAATATGTAAGAGCTAATTGGAAAATGCAATATATACCATTTCCAATAAAGCTGAGCAGTCAATTGCATTGTATTGATTGTGTTCACTGTTAAATAAAAGAAAAAGTTTGTGTGAGAATTTTGTAGAATGGGAATGGGATAAATGCATTTTTCAGAAAGGTGAGTAGATTTTTTCAAGCATTTTGTCCCTTAGACTAAATTTTTTTACCAAAATTTTACAGCCATGATTTAATATAATCATAATTTTAAATTGCAACACAGAATAAAGGATTAAGCATCTTATGTTTTAGGACAAAGTGATGCTTTACTGGCAAGTCAGCTATTGTAAAGTGTTTTAGACAGTTTTGGAAAACTTTGAAAACTTACTCTAATTTAGTTAATATCAGGTTTTATGTAAGTGGGTAGGAAGGATTATTTACCGTAGATGTCTGTGACTTGTTGGCAATAAATTTCAACAATAAACAAACAACAAACTGTTCACTTGTCGAATTTATATACAAATTTTCTTTATGCTGTTGGCCACTGCAGTTGTATCCGGAGTTTTAAAATAATTGTTTCTTTTTGTATAAGTCAACACAGGTTTGTTCAATTACTTTAGAACACAGTTGACAAGACAGATACTTTTTCTGTACTCTGTTGTTGCAATATAACCTGGAATAATTTCTGTTAAAACAAATGCCACTATGCACACTTTATAGCTAAACTTACAAACACACTCTCTATATCTGTCTAACTATATCTCTCAGTAACTTTGCCTAACTTAACTTTGACTACATTTCAAACACATTTATAGCCTGACAGAGGCCTTGAACATTCTACACGTTACAAGATATTATTTTGAAATAGTATTCAATTGGAACAAGAAAACTTGAGAAGTTTCTAGTAACATGGCACAATGATATGAGCACCAGTTCACAACAGTTGAATTACACAGTGTATGATTTCTGCATAGTTACCCTTTCATTTACATGTAGTTTAGTTGCACTGTAGCATGCAAATGAGCATGTGATAACCTTCCACCATTCAGAGTGAGACACACCCTCCTTTTATACTGTAGATCATTCTCATAATTTCTGAATTTGCCATTTTTGAGTGCAGTTGTGCCAAATGTATGCTCAGTACTTTGCATTTTTTGTTTATTTGAGCTTTTTGCTACCTTTTCTAATAGCTTTACATTTGTTGTAATTTGCTTCTTAGAGATTTTCCTAGTGGAAGATTTTGTTTTCCAAACAAATGAACTCTCAATTTCTTGTAATAACTGTCACTTCTGACATGGATCCTGTCTCAACTGATCCAGCCACACTTAATTCTACTGTGCCTTGAGCTCTTTACTCCTGACAAAGGAGGCTCCAGCCTTGCAGCATCATGAATTAAGAGATATATGCAGCCTACAACACCTCCTGACCTACAATCAGATCTTCCACTTCCTGGACAGTGTGTTTCTGAGAATGAAGACTTCGTCAGCCTTTTTTTATTTTCTGCTTTTGTAACTCTTTCTTGGTCCATCCCTCTGGTTCATCCTCGTCCTTTTCTAGCCTTTATGGAATGATATATCTCACATTTCTTCAGGCCCAGCATGGCCAAGCATGTTAAGGCATGCGACTCGTAATCTGAGGGTCACGGGTTCACATTCCTGTCGCGCCAAACAGGCTCGCCCTTTCAGCTGTGGAGGCGTTATAAAGTGACGGTCAGTCCCACTATTCGTTGGTAAAAGAGTAGCCCAAGAGTTGGCAGTGGGTGGAGATGACTAGCTGCCTTCCATTTAGTCTTACACTGCTAAATTAGGGACAGCTAGCACAGATAGCCCTGGAGTAGCTTTGTGCGAATTTCAAAAACAAACAAACACATTTCTTCCCATTTGTCTCTTTCTTCTGTTTTGTATGGTTCCTTCCCCTCCTTCCTTCATTCAGGCACATCATCAAATTATTTGGTTTTTCCCTCTCACCAAGTATTTATGTCCATGTAAAATAATTCCTGACACAGCTGCATTCAGTTACCAGCACACCTAGTCCTCCCACATTTCACTGACATGCATGCTTTGCCATATCATTGGTTAGAATTTCCATTTCATGGTTTTCTGACTATAGAGTTGCCAATTCAGGCTCTGATACTGCTACTTCCCTTTATGTGTCTCCTGCCCATTTCTCTCATTTTCATCTTATTGCTACAACTATCCTCTATTCTTGTTAGTTATCTAGAGTTTCTCTTTAGGTTTTCTTGGCAAATACATGAGGTATTTTCTTTTCTCTGTATTGTAGCGTTTATCTTCTTCTACCTTATTCCTTCATATGTGGCTAATTTGTTGTTGGGATCTCCTTGACAAGTATGCTCTTTTGCCACATATGAATTTCCCTGGTTCTTATCTGTGTGCATTTGCTTGTCTCCTTTCTTGTTTTAGTCTGTTTTTGAAGATGTTTCTGATACCTTAGAGTTTCTAGTGGAGCTGTATACCAGCATATCTCCTTCCTTATTTTTCATCATCTTTCCCAGTTCTTTGCTGTTCCTATTCCTGTGCCTCATCCTTTAGCATCATCATCTCCACAGGCTCCATCTTCCCATGCTAGATCATCCATTGTCACTTTTTCAGATATCAGTATCATCTGTGACTATCTTTTGGGTTCTAGTACCATAAAATTGCAGTTTACCAGCTTTGCTCATCCATGGTGTCCTTTTGCTGTAGAATTTTGAGTTCTTCAGGTAGTTGCTGAAGGACTGTTTTTTCAGTTTTCTACTCATCTTCCATTACCTACTACAGTCCTCATTTTCCCTCCTCCTCAGAATCCATTTTCTTGTCAAGGTCTAACTAAGGCAGTTCAAAATCTCATGAAAAAGGATGCTATAAATCAAGTGTTTCACCCTTCTCTGGGATTTTATTCCTGTCTGTTCATTTTACTCAAGAAAACAGGAGATTGGCATCTGTTTATTAATCTTACAAACCTCAACCATTTCCTTGATGCCTACATTAAACTGTGGGGCTTTTTTTCACCCTCAGATGGATGTTCAGTCTAGGTCTTTGAATGATCAAAATTGACATTTTGGATGCTTAGCTTCATATTCCTATTTCTCTTGCATCCAGTCATTACCTTTGGTTTATTCGCGAAGGTTAGATATTTTAGTTTTGCTGTCTCCCTTTTAGTCTGGCATTGGTTCCATGCATCTTTTGTCACATAGTCAGAACCTTTGTCCATCATATTCACTACCTAGCATTGCAGTTTCAATTATGGGAGGGGAACATATTTGATTTTTTTGGAAATGGTTGGAAGTTGAGTATAACCAACACATCAACCTGTTGGTGCTTCTGGCTGTTAGTTAAGTATTGGATCCATTTCCTGCCTGCAGTATGTGAGCACATGCTCATGATTCATACTAACAATATGACAGTTGTTTTTATGTCAGTCATCAAGGTGGCACCCTGTCTCACTTGCTTTGTCTTTGGACACTGGATCTCCTTTTTTGGGTCCAAGCTCATCATCTCTGTCTTATTGCTTGTCGCATCTCAGGTGTTCTGAATCTTGTGGCAAATTAGCTCACTTTACCCAACAATATTCTACCAACGGAATGTTTTCTTGCTTCTCAGGTGTTTCAGTGGTTATTCTCCCAGCTAGGTATCCCTCTTACTTTCATAATTGCCCTAAGTGAGTGGAGGAGAAAGATGTGTAATGTTTAAAGACTGTGAACAATATCTCCTACCCAGAGGCTCAGAAGTTACTGTTCCCCTCTCCATTTTGGACATATGCTGTTGCATTCCATTCCACTGCTGCAGTAGGAGTGCAGCAGAGTCATTCAACATTTTTCTATCAGTGATAATTTTGAAGGAGACTGGCCTTGGTTGATGCCATCCAACCTATGTGCCTTGTTGGAAACTGGACCAGGCAAACTGGTTCTCTTCACTGCTCTCTTGGAACTTGATCCTTTTGTCATCTGTAAGTCATCGATAGACAACTGCATGGTATCAGTGACTGACTGTATTGTCTGGGCAGCTGCAAAATCTATTCCTGAAACCTTGACACAGTATCCTTGTCCATGGTGGAATCCTGCTTGCCAAATGGCATGGGAAGCTTAAAAACAGGTCTGAGATGCCTTTTCACACTTTCAAACCACATGAATTTTTAGCAGGCCTGTACACATGCTTCGCAGTAAGACATCAAAGCCAGAAGGAATTTTGGATTAAGTTTACAACCAGTATCTCTTCTACCACTAGTTCCAAAATCATATGGGACAAGATTTGGAAAGTCAGTGGGCAATATACTTCTCTTTCCCTTTCGATCTTGCTCCCTGATGCCCAGAGCATTACATATACTTGGTGAAAACTTTTCTTGTGCATCTAGTATTTCTGTTTCATCATCTACCTTTTTGGCCATCAAGTCTTTGGAAGAGCGATCTCCACTTGCCTTTTAGGTTGATCATCTATATGATATATAATCACCCCTTTACTTTGATAGAACTCAAACTTGCTCTCTATTGGTTTGGCAGTACATCAATCATACCTGATGATAGAAACTATGAGATGCTATGCCTTTCTTGCTATTCTTTTGGTTGTTTTTAACTGGATTTGGCAGGAGAATGCTTTTCCTGATGCTTAGCATTGGGCTATTGCACCTCCTTTTCCCAAGTCTCAGAAGGATCCCAAGATTCCTTCAAACTATTGTCCAATTGTTTTAATAAGCTGTTTCTGTAAGATCTTAGAGAGGATGGTTAATGATCTTATTATTTGGTTCCTTGAATTAAATAACCTCCTTTGATGCATTCTTGTTCTTTCCTACAGGAATTTGGATTACTCCAGGATTATATCTTGAGTGTCACACTTTTCAGTGTGAAGATTAATGCCATAATTGCACAACTTTCTCCTACTCTTGCAAATGGACTATGTGTTAACAACTTCCACATCTCATGTCAGTTGTAGAGCATGAGGTTTATTAAGCAGCAACTTTAGATTGCCCTCAATATTTTAAGTGGACCATAGGAAACAGATTTACATTTTCTTTGTCTGAAACTGTTTGTAAGCATTTTTGCAGTTAATAGGTTATTCACCTTGATCCTGAGTCTGTTTCAGTGAGTTTGTTCTTCCCATGGTGCCTGAAACAAAGTTCTTGGGTCTTGTTGTTGTTGTTTTGAATTAAGCACAAACCTACACAAAGGGCTATCTGTGCTCTTCCCACCACGGGTTTCAAAACCTGGTTTTTAGCGTTGTAAGTCTGCGGATGTATCACTGAGCCACTGGGAAGCTCTTGGGTCTTGTCTTTGATCATAAGCTGATCTTCATTCCACACATTAAGCAGTTATGTGTCAAGAGTACAAGTGCATTAATTATCCTCTGAGTCCTTTCTTCCACCTCTTGAGGAGCAAATCAATGTTCTGTACTGAAGATCTATTGTACCCTCATTCAATCCAAACTGGACTATTGATCTGAGATCTATTGTTCTGCCAGGATCTCAGACTTACAGATGTTGGACCCCATTCACCATTTGAGGCTTCAACTCTGCATGGCATATGTTTGCATTTCTCCAGGCCAGAGTTTGTGCACCAACTCTCACGAATCTCCTCTACACCTATGCTGCTTGCAACTTTCTTCAAAACTTCGATCTTTACCACAGCATCCTATCTGGGGTTATGACTTTCTTCCTCAGTGGTCTTTGTATCCAGGGGCAGCTGGCTGAATTGGGACTGTCCTGGGATAACATTGCTGTTTCCTCACTGGCCAGCCCATCCCACTATGGCTTATTACTATCTCCAAATATGACTTTTCTTTTAGTCATCTGAGAATGGCAGATACTTCCGATTGGAAGTACTATTTTCTATTTGCCAAATATCTTTTGAAACATCCTTCCATTCTCATTTATATATATGGTTCAAAATCAGGTGACTGTGGGCTCTGCCATGGATTTTAGTAGTTTGGTGGTTGCACACATGATTCTCTCTATGGTTTCTGTGTTCACTGCTGAATTGTATGCCATCTCTCTTACCTTGGATCATGTAGAAGCTATGAAGTACACCAATTGTGCTTCTTATACTGACTGGCTTAGCTCTTTACTGGCTCTGGAATCACCTCATGTTAATTCCCACCTTGTGTTCATCAATTTCCAAAATAGACTGGCCTATTTCTCTTTATAATCCATTTCTATCCAATTTTTCTAGACACCAGGCTTCATTGGTATTTGCAGAAATGAGCTCGCTGACACCACAACTAAGTCTCTCTGCTCTGGTGCTATCACTGCCATGCCTGTACCATATATAGACTGTAGTCCTGTATTCAAGGTTTGGCTCTGCACCACTTTGAGTGAGCAACATGAGAACATACTTTTCCAGATCAAACCCTGTATTTGGCCATCTTGTTTCTGTAAAGATTGGAAGGAGAATATTGTCCTGGCAAAACTATGCATTGGACACAGTTTTTAACTCATCAATTTCTTTATTTGGAACTGATGCACCAAAATGTGGCTTTTGTGACACTTAAATCAGAATAGCCCATGTTTTGCTGTGATGTTGGCGTTACACCCTTGAGCAACAGTACCATTTTAGACATGTTTTTACCATGGATTTACCCCTGATATTGGACAGTGTCATTGGCAATTCAGAAACTGTCCACCTCACTTGCATTTTTAAATTCCACTGGTCTTTTCAATTCTATTTTAAAGTTTTTATTTGAAATTTGGCAATTGTTATGTTTTACCATGATTCTTTTTCACATATTTTTAATAATTTTTACTTTTATTTTTTATACTGGTTTGGTGTAGATATCATAGTTGCTTTGCACCAATAAACACCAACCAACTTCTCCCATATCTCCTCTTTCCTGATTTCTTCTCCAGCAAACTACTTCCTCCATCTTTCATCTTGTCATAGCGACAATCAGCTATGCATGGGTTTTGTCTGGTTTCTTGCAAGGAATTTTAGATTCTTCTGTGTGAATATCACCTTCTTTCTCATTCTATCCATTATTCTTTCATTCTTGTTTACCAGTGTAAATGGAACATTTTTTCCTGCTGTTCTCTGCATCACAGCTTTCACCTTGCCAACATTCTGATTTTTTTATTTAGTTCTTCAACAGTGGTTTATTTGTTTCTGTCATTGCTGGATATAGGATGGTGTCATCCAGTACTTTTCATTTTTCCAGTTGCCACCACATATTTTCCTCTCCTGTCAGTCCTTTCTAAGTTCATTCTTTTTGTTTTCTTCATCCTTCCCATCCAGTTGCTCTATCAGCTTGGAACCTCAGGTTTGTTCTTAATGCCCTTACCCTTCCCTCTTTTGAGCATGTGGCCTCTTGCTCTTTGTACCATGTCTCCCTTCAGACTTTATGTTTTACTCCTCTTTTCTTGTGTGCAACATAGTTCAAATATCTTTACTATCAATGTTTCCTGCATTTTTTATCATCATTTGTTTCTTCTTTATCGTGAACATAGGATTTCCTCAAAACATCATCACTTTCACATCTAGTTTCCTTTTGTCTGTTTCTCATCTATATTCCCATTCTCATCCATATATATATATATATATATATCATCATTTTTGTCCTGTGTGGGCTATTTGTTCTTATATAGCTTGTGTGGCTTCTTTTTGCAACTACTGTTCTAGTTTTTATCCAAAGGAATTTTTACTCTGTCTGGGATCTCTATCCTGTAACCCATACATCTTTTTCAAATTTTATATGTAGCTTATGTTTAATTATCACTGCATATTCCAAGTTTCCTATTACCTTTTCTATGGTTGTTCCCTTCTATCATCCTTTATAGGACATACTTAACTTTAATTTCACACCATACAGCCATACAAATCTATAACACTCACTGAAAAGACTTGTTCCACAAAACTATTAGAGGTTGCCTGTGGTATCTTGTTTCATAAATAATGCCTACACCAGATTGTACCAACTTATGAACTGTCAGGAGTAAAGCATTGTCAGAACTGTCTCTCCAGTCATAGTTGAATCAGAACAGGTCTGCTTTTTAAAATTGATTTTATATGGTCATCCATTGCACTGTTTTAAGGTCTTGTGTTCCTTCAGGCTCCTCACCATATTGTTATTCCCTTCTTTCCTAGCATAGTACAGGAGTCCTTGCCACCAGTTCCTAGTCGTTGGGGCAGTGGACCATTTAGGCTTTCTTCTGATTGTGACCAATTACAATGGGTTGAGAGTGTAGTAGTGATCTTATGTTGTTGTTGATAGTGAGTACTATCTACAACTATGAGTACTATGCTGTCCAGTTTTGGGCTGGATGAATCCACTACATGTAGTTTCATCCCTTCAGCTGGTTTTCCTCATTGTACTACTGCCTGGATGTTGGTTCCCATGTAGTCTGGTGTTGGATTTGTGAAGGATCAGCCAACATAAGTCATCATACTGCAGAATGGATGAAAATTTCCAGACACTGCCTGGTTTTGTTCTGGAGTTGACCAACCACATTTGCCTTTCTCCTTTCTTCTGTTATCTGGATGTTGAGTTTCCAGGTGGTGTGTGGTTGGTTGTATTCTTGGTCAGCACATATGCCCTGGTTTTGTTGTTAGAATGGAAGTTGTTTTTCCTTTTGCTTTCTGGTTTTGAGGTGAAGACAGTTAGGACCATCCTCCTACCACAGACTCGAACACAAATACCTAATGTTGCCTGGTTTTCTATGTGAGTTGACCCACCAAATATGGTCTGATGTTCCTTAGCCAACGTACACCATTTGGAATGTCTAATTACAAATTGGACATGCATTTTTTCTACCTGACTTATGATACATATCTTAACACTGGGTGAAGAGTATATACCTGGTTTAGATGGGGTATGATATACAGTGAGTGTGACTCTTTACATTAGGGTATCACATTGCATAGATTCTCTTTAGTCATCTTCTGAATAGTGCTCATCTATGTTACTTTTATGGTGATCCCACCAATATTTCAATGTATTATCCTATTTATTATGTGAGAAAAGATAAGGTATCTATTGGAAATTAACATTTTCCTGCACTGAAAATGTATTTTGAGTAGGTACATCACCCACTCATCCTCTCCACTTCTGATACATTGTTTTTGCCTACTCTTGAAAGAATGAGAGTGCTCTACAATATAGAGGAAGTTAACTGTACTAGAAAGGTGTGTCAAATTCTTATTCAAGAAGTTGAGAAAATTCTCTAATGATAGAACCACTGACAGTTGCAGGAATATTTTTTACAGTTTAGAGATAGCTTAGATATAGAATTAGCTTTTATATTTATGTTTAATTTAATGTTGTTGATATTGTTAGTCTTTTGAATGTTTCACTTTACTGTTGACATGTTTTATGTACATTTATCACAAATTCTCTCAGCTAAATTTGAGTATGAATAACTTTATGTTTCAGAGAAAAGTGTAAAGAAAATGGTGACATATCAAGCTCATCAGCAAATCTTACAAACAAACATGCAAAAGAAGCAAATTTACCTGTTTCAGAAGGAAAAAAAAAGCCAGTTACTCTAAAGCAGAACAAAACAGATTTCCGAGTAGTTTCTACTCTCTCTAAATCATCTGTGGAGACAGAAGATAAAACAGACAACCCTAGTTCACCACAAGTTGCAGAAACCTGGAAGGCATCAACCAATGGCATTCAGAAACTTGTCATTACCAAAACTCAAGGGAAATATAGGAAAAAGCAGGTTAGACTTTTGTCATATATGGTTTGTTTTTTAATTAAAAATTTTTTTTTATGTACACCATTTTTTATAATTTTTTTTCAAAAATAATTAAAAGTGTTGCTTTTTAATCTTATTTAAGCCTTATAATGTCATTCTGGTGAATGATAAAATATTTCTTCAAATCTTCTTTACACTTAATGATATTCCTATGATGTCTGGAAGGTTCAATAACCCTAACTCAAGAACCCAACAATCAGCAAGACTTTTTAATTAACCTTATAAAAATACTTAAACTTTAATTAAACAGATACTTTGAAATAAGACATTATTTTCAAAAATTATTTGTATTTTTGATATTTAATATCTGGGTTACTGTAACATGTTAATACATTATTTTTATACCACTTTCAGTAACAGTTGTATCACTAAGCAGATCTTAAGTTAGCTTGATTTAATATTGTACAAAACAGCATTGTAAGAATGAGAAAGAAACAAGACAATGCATTTGTTTTTTTTCATACACAGGTAATTTAGACAATTGTTTAACTGATCAGTTTAATTTAGTTTTGTTGGGCATTAATATGATTGAAATTTTATACTGAAACGGGAAAACCAATATGATCTGGAAAATAAAACATCATTTAATTGTCTGTAAATTAATGTATAGAGAAATAATTTCAAAAAAGATATTTTACTATCACAAGAGTACTATGGCTGTGAATTTGGAAATTTAAAAAATTAGTAAACTTAATATTTTATATTATGTACTGTTATGGTGAAAAACAAAACAAAAACTTAGTTCAGCAGAAAATTGTAACATGCAAAATCACCATATTTACCCTGGTTTTATTGAAGATATTTTAGGTAGTTGTAAAATTTTAATTGCACTGAGAATACAAAGTATTTAATATAATACCTTTAAATTTAGTGCACAAACTAGAATGTTTCTTTACAAGTAACTTATAAGTCACTTAAACTAAACTTTTCAACTTTTATTTGTATATTCAAAAACATGCAATACATCTTTGTTATTACAGTTATATTGTCAATCTTCTTAGAACTTTCTCAAGTAGTGTTTAGTGTAAAAGGACCATAGTTGTGAACAAATTGGAAATATTCAGTTATAGTTATATTTTAACTGTTATGGGAGAATCAGATCTTCTTGCTACTTTTTAATATAGTTGTAAATTCTAGTAAAAATTTTAGTGTTAACAAAAAAGCATTTTGTCATTTTTCATCCTGAAGCTGGAAGGAGCTCCAACACGTGAAACCAGTTCAGATAATGAAAGTCAATCAGAATATTCCAATGACAGTTCTAATGGCTCAAGCAACAGCTCAAGTAATGAAAGCAGAAGCAGTGGGGCAAGCAGTGATTCCAGTGATATCCCAACCCATCACATTCAAAATGAGTCAAAAGAAGATACACATAGACATCAGAGATCAAAACTTAGGCTAAGAAAACATACAAAAGAAGCTGAGACACCACCCACAGAACTGCCAGATGAAGTATGTTTTGTTTCTTCATATAATTTTATGACAATTTATGTGATTAGTTGTTATGAGATGAGAAGTTTTTGTATTGGAAACTTAAAACACTCTTTGGTAGTTAGTTACTTTTTGTTGTTCTTTTTGGATTATTGTTCTTTCTATTTATTTTGCTCTAAGAGTTACAATGAAAGCAGGCTACACGAACTTTTATTTTTTATTTTAAGACTTGATTCTGTGCATTGACGTTCTTTTGGAGAGTGTCCTTGTCAAGTTTGGCTTCAATTAGCCATGTGGTTTCCAAATATGTTTACAATTCTTTAGTGAGATCTTGAGATCATTAGATGTAAATAAGTGGAAAAGTAAATGGTTCTTTGAGTATATTGCTTAAAATAAGTATTTTTGTTTCAGATACTTGAAAGTTTATTGTGAAATTATTTTTAATTATTGCTCACTTATCTATAAAATAATGTTTACACTAATCACTGATAAACAATTGCAGTGAATCTAATCTGAGAACCCTTTAAGTAATCTTACTTCAAGTATCCCAAAACTATTAATCTGAGACTGTAAGACAAACTTAGAACTGGTTTTAATAAATTTATGTTTATAAATTTTTTGTGCTCGCATATTGTTTCTACAACATCAATGCACAAATGTGTTAATCAAATTTGAACTTCATTAGATAAGCTAAGTTACATTTGCTCGCAAATCTGCACATTGTTTTGAGGCTTGATGTAAAAAAAATGAAGCTGCATTCTAAAAACACATAGTTTCAACTTTGTTTTAATAATGAATAACTATTAGTAATTTCTTTCTGAACAAGATATTACCTTGTCTGTAAATAACTGTTTGTCTGCTTTTAAGTCTAAATTTTGTATAAAACAGTAAAATCTTTATTTTGGGAATCAATCTCAACTTTTTTTAGGAAGTGGGCAGGCATAGACCAGTGACTATTGTGCTAAACTGTGAATTTGAGTCTATAGTTTGTGTCATGTTATCAAAAAATTGCACCTAACATTTTGGGGCTGTGGATGTATTACAAAAGTGATGGTCTACTCCTACTATTTAGTTACAGGTTATTGGTGGTGGATGCTGTTGACTAGATGGCTTCCTTCAAGTATATCAGTTCAAAATTATGAACATCTAACACAAACAGTCTTTGTGTAGCTTTGTATAAATATCTAAAACAAACATGTAGAAATTTTTAATAATTATATACATTACATAAAACTAGTCTGAGGTATGCTTTATATATTTTGTAGTGTGATGATCAGAATCAAGTGTTTGTTTAAGTTTTGAAACTGAGCTAGTTTAGTTGCACTGGTCTCATTTTTATTTCCACTATAGGACAACATTCCAGAACCCTTGAATTTAAAAGCTAGAGCCAATTCACCAAGTCCAGCTCACTCGGGAATTGCCAACACATCATTTTTAACATCAGATGCAAGTCAAGAGCAGGACAGTGACTTTATGCCGGCTCCCCTAGATTTGTGCATCAAAAAGTATGAAACAAGTGGACTTGTCAATTTGAAAGAACAGAATTTAACTACAAGTAAAACTCCTGTTTCATTGCCCTCTGCTACTGACCCCTTAGTCTGTTCCGTAGTAAAAAAACATCCCTCTCCTACTGGGTTTTTGCTCACACCAGGTTCACGAAGGCGAGGGAGAAAACCCAAGTATTTGATTGCTCAAGAGAGTCAGCAGAAACAGGTTTGTATAGTTAATATAAATGCTGCAGAGGTTGTATAATTGAGAAAGAACTAGGTAAAAATAAGATTATTCTCATAAAACAAAAAATGTTAGTATCACATTGAGACAGTTGAAATAAAAACAAATACTATAAATTAATGGAGATTCAAGACTCAACATTAATGAGTGTCTGATCAGATAGGTTAAACTCCTTGATCTAAACTGTGTTCTTATTAGCAATATATTGAATAAATGCATCATGGAGTGTAACTTACAAAGAATAAGCTCTAATTTGCTGTTATCTGTCTTTGTTAACACTATGACATGTATTTTTTTAATGACCAAGTTCTGTATCAGAGTAAAATTATGTATTTTTATATTTTTAAGAAAGACTATAAATTGGATGAATTTAGAAAGAGACAAAAATCAAAATTGTTGGAAAAAATTAGAATTACAAAGAGAAGCTGAAGAGAGGATTTGCCAAGTCATGGAAAGAAAAGCATTGTTAATTTGAAAAATTTACATGCAAAAATGTAAAATTTCAGCTGCATATTAGTGTTTTATTATTGATGCTAGTTAAGCTTCAGTGGTAAATACATATAAAAAGAAGCATTTCATGTACTTTCTGATACAATATCTTACCTCTGCTTACAAAATTAGCTTTTCTCAATTAGTTCTGTCATCTGTCAGCACAAATCTTCAGTGCTTTAAATTAGCCTTCCACCTCTTACTCCTGCATATCCACTTGTAAATAATTTTACAGTAGCTCTTCACCAGTAAGATTGCAACACAATTCCTATCATAACCATCTCTCTCCTTCTCTCGCCACCTTTCCACTTATTATCACTTCTCAATTGGCAGTAATTCTGTAGGGACACTCTTGTTTTTGCTCACAAATTTGACAGTGTTTTCTTTTATGCTACACACTTGGTTTTACTTTACTATGTTTTTGTTATTTTTTTATTTACAGGGGCCTTTTTGCTAGTGTATTGTGGATCACACTCTGTGGCAAGTGGTTCCTGACCAGGTATACTTTTCTTTTGAAAATCTGCACTGTGCATTCTGTCACCATGCTTGATGCCAGTTACATTATAGCTCTACCTATCACAGCTATGGTGTACAATTCCAGATGTAGCCAGTTGTTTTTTGTTGCATGTGTTCATTCATTTGTCATTAATGCTGTAACAATTACGTCGCAGGATTAGGTTATGCACACCATAGAGATGGGGTGTTCTGTAGGGCCACCAATAGCTCTCTCTAGTTGTTTTCTGCATCATAAATATGTTTGTTCTAGACCTGTACTCTCATGGACACATGAGTAAACCAGATAGTAATTTCTGTGCATTTCTGATGCTCTGTGGCATTGAGACTCTTCCTACCACAAATCTGATAGACATTTCTAAATGCCATTGGGAGTTGGTTGATTGACTCCACTGATGTGGTAGCTCTGCTTTTCAAAATAGGGTATCATAGTTACCCATTATACTGTCTCTGGTGGTACAGTCCTCTGGAATCTCCAACACATTTTTCCCTCTTTTTTTCCAGTGGAGTATGGGAGTCCTTGCCACTTATCAGTTTGTAGCTGCTGGGGATAGTGAACCATGGAAACCATTTCTCCTGAGTGCCACTTAGTTGAGAGTAAGGCAAAGGCATTCTTACATGGTGTTGATGGTATATAGCACTATGCCCTATTAAAAAATTAATCTGTTAGATATACATGTGTGTCTGTGTATATATATATATATATATATATATATAATCACTAATATATATATATACACACACACACACATATTTGACAGATTAGTTTTTCCTACAGTGACATTCCTCCCTACTCTCTTCTGGTTGTGCTTTCCTGTGGTGCGCCTGTTGTTGGTTGGTGATTGTTGATCATGATCAGAATTGTGTCAATGACATACCTGCTATACCACCAGGTTTTAGTTGAAGCACTCTGTCACATCACAACTACATGTACATATATGAACATTGCAGTTTGCCCATCTGGCTAAATGTTTCTCTTAGTTATCATCCACTGGATCCAGTTCCCAGGAGGTCAAATTTTGGTTGGAAATGCTGTAGCTAAGCAAATCCTCATGTGTGTGTCTGTCCTTCCACTGCAGACTAGATGAAGGATGTTCAATGCTGTCAGGTTTTGGTTAAACTGAGATGCACCTCAAGTTTGATGTCCCTCTTCCTGTCATCTGCTAGTGTTAGCTGTAGCTGGAAGAACCATACCCGATTTCATTAAGTTTTGGACTGGGGCTTTCCCACTTCTTATCATCTGCTGGATGTCAGTGTATGATGAATCAGGTGTTGATTGGGTTGGAAATGCGTGCAAGTGGAGACAGATTTTAGTATATAAACTCGTATTACTTGCTATTTTGAATTTTGAGGTGAAGAGATGGGTGTTACTCTTCCTACTGTAAAACTGTTATACAATTCCACTTTTCACTAGGTATGAGATACAGTCATTTATGCCCTACCCACTCAACATCCAGGGTCATATTACTCAGTAATTCATATTATGGGATTCTTCATATGTTTTTGCCTTTTGTGTTTGCAACACAGTCATAAAAGAGAGAAAAATATGATTGGATTAGATGTGGTGCAGTCTCCATCTGAGATACATTCCCCTCACACACACACACACACACACACACACCTTATGATCTTTCCCTGAGCACTTTTTGAAAGTGGATCATCTTTTCACTGACACTCCACCAGTTCAGTATTGGATTCTTTGTGAGTGGAAGTGAGATGTAATATCAGAAGTTAACATTTTCCTTGACTGAAAATGTATTTTCGATAGATGTTTACCTTCTCAATTTCCCACCCAGCCTCCCTGCTTCTGGTGATCTGTGATGTAAGTATTTCTGACTAATATGGAAATGATTTACCAGTACAAATGGGGAGAAGGCACTAGTTATGATAGGGATTGTATCTTGCTCCTGTTGGTGGAGAGTTGCTGCATAATCATTTACATGTGAATATGCAGAAAGTGGAAGGCTAGTAGTAAAAGTTAAAAACTTGTGCAGATAGAGGACAATAATCAAGAAAAGCTGTTTTTTGAGCAGAAGTAAGTATCTTTTGGAAATACATTCTCAGTTTAGGAAAATGTTAACTTTTTGTATAACATATTCATTAAATTATCTTCTTGCTGTTGAAAAATCTAGTGTTTTATTAATATATTAGTAATCAAATAGTAGAAAACAAAGTTATGGAAGTCCAAGTGTTTAGCAATTGAAAATAAGTTTTGGGCAAGTAAAATTTATCACCCATTTGTTGAAATAGTCAAGTGAGTCATGTTAATTTTGAGACATAATATAGATATGTTTCCCCTTCTTATGAGTTGTTTTTCCCATGGAATATCTAATCCCTCTCACACAGTAGCTTTTTTATTCAGTGATGCCCTCTGTCGCATAATGTTTTCTTGCCACTAGCCTTGAAACCTCTTCCAACTCCACGTCTGCATGGCTCAGCTGTACTGCAGAATGCAAATAATCATTGGGCCTCGATCCCCCTTGGGCTCAGAATAAAAGGCTCTATCAGTTACCGTTTTCCCTATGGCCCTCAGAGATAAGATGTTTTGCCATCAACAGAACTTGATTATACTGTACCAGGATTGCTCTTCTCCCCCAATATGTCAGTGGCATATGCAGACAGCATCATCTTTATAATGATATCCCTACTTTCAATTTCCTATTTGTCTTCTTCTTTAGATAAACTACTGTGTGTTATGCATGATCTCAGATGTTTTAATGCCTGCACAACAACTAATTTTCAATCCTGTTTGTTTATCCACTGGAAACCTTCCTTTCTAAGTAATGTTTCACTTCCCACTCTTACAGGCTGGATTTACTAATTTATCCAGTTGATGTATTCATTCTTCTCTCCTGCCTCCCTACAGTTTGTTTTTACAGGTGTTGTCTCACCCATTTAGATGTCTTACCTTTCCCTGGCTGCCTATCTATATCATCAATTTATGAACTTCTTCAGGCTGACCACTTCCAACACATTCATTTCTTGTTTACCCTATTGGATGGCCATTTTTTCTCATCCAGATAGTGCATTATGCCCATGGTTATGCTTATTCATTTTTTTCTTTTTCCTTACCAGGTCTTACTCTTCTTCTGTATTGGATTCTACTCAGTGGTGAGTGATACCTATTCTGGTATATTTGTTTCTTAAATCCACACTGTATGGCCAATAAGTTAAATAACTACCACCCTTGAGATGGACTTTTTCACAAGTAGTATCTTCCTCACAGCGTTTTGCATCATAACTATGTCCATTCCAGATCATACACTCATGGAAGCAGAAGGGAATTGCTGTCGATTTCTGCCACTCAGGAACAGTCTACATTTAAAAATAGGGTTTCTTGGTCACCCATTGCACTTTCTCACTTTTCTGCTTTCTAAACTCTCCGATGCATTATTTTTCTCCTCCTTCCAATAGAGTAGGAGAGTCCTTATTGTTTAACAACTCCTAACTGCTGGGGTGATGGGTCATGGAGTCTTCCTCCTGTGTTTGCTCAATTCCATTCAGTTGAGTAGTATGGTGGTGATGGCAATGCTGGTTTAAATGACATGGCCAGGGCATGAAAATCATGGCAACAATTTTTACTGTATTTTCAAAACAGTTGTGGTGCTCTCAGAAGATCACTATAATCCACAGCCACGATGGCAACTATTCAATATATCTTTTGCCATTGTGCTCTCATGATCTAAATTTGTATTGTGTATTTCAGTAAAGTGAAAACTATTGGGGATCACAAACACTAGACTTACAGCCTACAGAAACTACCTTGTTAAAAATAATACATCACACAAAATGCATATAGTGAAGGGAGTGAAGATTTTGCTTTGACCAACTGGAAAACATTCATGCAGTTAATTGAGTCATACTACACTACAAGCTGTTAGAAGTAGGAAACAATTCAAATTGGCACTGAAACAACAAACCCACAGAGCTTACACAAAGACCCCCAATGACCACAGTATAAAATAAAGCACGTAGATATGCTGGTCAGAGTGAAGTTCACAAACTGTAAATACTACTAGTATTAAACATGCTGAAAATGGAACTAGTTAAGAAGGAGAATTCTGTTTTTCTTTGGCATCCAAATACCAGAGGTTGGAACTTTATTTGCTGTCTGTTATATATATTTTCAGGTGAAATGTCAAAATGTATCTAAATATGGCTGGTATTGATATTAAAACATTTACTAATAAAGCAGTGAACAACATTTCGACCTTCCTAGGTCATTTGTGTTAACCTGAAGATGATGACTAGGAAAGTTGAAACATTGCTCTCTGCTTTATTAGTAAAAGGTTTAATACCTATACCAGCCGCCTTAAGATATATTTTTACTTCAAATGGGTTTTTTTGTCATCAAGAAGGTCAAATCATTTGGGATCAGGAGGGAGAAAAATATAGGAATGTTATTCAGGTCACAGGGCATTTTACATCTTTTTTTTTTTTAATCTGATCTGCTGTTACTTCATAAGTCTCATTGGTTAGAGTTAATACTTATCTACCTGATAAATATAATCTAGAAGGAGAGACCAGCTTCCTAAGCCCCCAGTAAAAAAAATAATGTCATATTTACCACGGACCTGATGTACAATTCTAGATGCTGTGTGGTTTTAGCCTGAATTTTTAGTTACATGCAGTTAATCCCTTCTTCCTACTGAAGCCTGGATGCTGGCTCCTAGATTGCTTATGTTGTTTGGAGCTGGACCAGTCAGTGTACATCTTCACATGTGAGTGACCTCGAACCCACTTCCAACCACAGGCAATACATTCCCAATGCTGCATGGTTTTGGACTGGAGTTGGCCTTCGTACTGTCATTCAGATGTTAGTTTCCAAGGAGATAGGTCTTGGTTATGTTACGTAGTAGTGTGATAGCTTCAATGCTTGGAATGAAAGTGCTCCTACCATTCTAGTTTTTGAACCTTAGATGAAGATAATAGAACACTCTCCTTTTACTGTGGTATGGATGATCTATTCCTGGTACCACTGGCTTTGAACTGAAATTAATATTCCATTTATGATCCAATGTGCCCTAGGCACTTATCACCATGTGCACATCCAGCTACAGTTGGTTGAAGACCCTCCTCCTTCTGTGGACCAGGTGACCTGTTCCTGGATGCCCTACTTTTGTACTTGAATTGACTTACCATGAAATGAATAATCCATTTCCAGTTTCAATAGCTTCAGACTGGAGTTGACCTCCTGAGTAGGATCTGACATATCTTGTCCACTTTATACCTTGGGCATATCTGGCTAATTTTTGTGTCTCTTTACTTAAGACAAATAGCATATGTTGTTCAGATGTAGTGCAGTCTTCCATGAGTCTGTTCCTCTAACAAAAGAAAGCATGCTTAATATGCATTCTTCAGACACTTTCCAAAGGGTGCTTTTCTAAGTATATGTACATTTTGCACCAGTCCTTCCACCAGGTCAATATGGGATTCCAGTTATTATATGACAAGGGGTAAGGTATTGTGTCAAGAGTTAGTATATTCCTACATTGAAAGTGTATTTCTGATACATACTTACTTCCAGTCACACGTCCCACCCTTCCTTCCTTTTTCTGGTGCTTTTATTCTGCTTAATCTTGAGGGGAGCCAGCTGAAACAAAAGAGGATCATACTCTTATTGATGGAGGATTTTCACATGCTTATTTCAATGCTACAACACAACTGAATTATATAGAAACATGGGGTATGTGGGAGTTTCAAGGCAAGTAGCAAGTACATAAACTTGTGTGTATAGATGGCAGCTTTGAATGAGAAAAGCAATTATGTTGAATGGAGGTAAGTATCTATTAGATGTACATATTCAGTGTCAGAAAATATTAACTTTCCTTTTTTCATGTTTCCTTAAAATAGGTATTTATTCTTTTACAGTCACAACATAAAAAGGAAAAAAATTCTGAAATGAAACATCGTCAAAAACAGATTCGGCTGACTAAGAAGTTGCAAGCATTACAAGAAAAACAAGCAGCTGAAACTAATACTAAAATTATTCAACAACTGCCAATTGCATCTCTTCCATCAGAACTTACAATATGTCCAGTGACATCTGCAGCTCAGATTAAGAAAAGAAAAGTAAGTATGAGTTTTTAAAAAATTGACATATTATTTTACTTTGGAAATGTCTTGTGTTAGATTGGAATTAAATGTTATTCTTATTCATTTTCATAATAAGTAAAACAGTAGTTGAAGAAATTGGTCAGTTGGATGTAGTCTGACATACAAACCTATTTGATAATATTTTACCTTGGTCATCAGTCATTAACCATTAGGTGTTCAAGTTGTTATTTTTTTCAGTTTATATTATTCATAGACTTTGCTGAGTAATACATATGAAGAGCTGATAAAAAAGAAAAACTGTTTTATAATGACACTCCTGCTACAGGGGGGACCCACTCCATACCCATTTGAAGGCTATAACAATTTTTCCCCATTATCAGATAGCATTTTTTGTTCTGGCCATTTGGCCATTTGCATTCATATAAATTAATAACTTTTAAATGTTGCTATATCTAAAACATACACTTCAGATTTCATTGATGATCAATGAATATTCTCAAAAGAAAATATTTTTATTTGTCATCTTAAAAATTGTTGCTAAAAACTGTGTGGCACATCACTACAAACTTATGATTTTTACTGAAGTTTTCCAGTGTGAGGGCTTACTATAGTTTTGAGAATTAAGCTTCATAATACCAGAATTTAAGCATACCATTTTACTTGTCAGTTTCTCTCTTTTTATATGTGATATATACATTTAAGAAAAGGTGTAGCAATTTATTTGAATTGTTTTTTTAGTTTTAATTATTTTGAAAGTCAAATTTCTGACTTTATATAAATAAGTAGAGGAAAGAAAAATATTAACTATGGTAACTGTAATTTGTTATATTTAGTTCTTTGTCTCTTTTCTTTTCAGACACCTGAGTCTACCACCAACAGTACCTTTACAATTGTAACAACAAATGATAGGATAGACTTTCAGACACTGGGGTATTCTTCTCAGATTTTAGGATCACCTGACAAAAGTAGTCATACTGTGGCATTAAATATGAAGAAAGTTATGTCTTATATGCTTCCTGAAAATTCTCCTATAAGGAGTAGAGGTAGGGGAAGACCAAGAGGTCGAGGTAGAGGTCGAGGAAGGGGACGACCTCCTCTAGATACATCATGTAATTCCTTTTCAAAAGGAGATAAGAGTCAAAAAAACCAAACAAAGAGTAACTTGCTAAGTGAAAGTTTGCCCAGTAAGTACATCACTTTTTTTTTTCTGGTATGTAGAAAACAGTAAAGAAATTAATAATTGTATTAGGTGTTATTGTTTTGTACCCTTTTCATTTGCTGTACTTTTAATTCTTCATTCTATTTAGTTATTTTATGTATTGATAAAGGAAATACAAATCATTAGAATTTTTATTTTTAAGATATTTTTAAGATATCATGTTTTACCTAACTTACTGCTCAGAAATTTTGGAAAAAACAGAGTTTTTGGGAATAGGACCTTTTCTTAGTGTAAGTTAAAAATATATATATATTCATCAGCATGTGAATATAAACACACTCACGTACATAGAACTTATTATGACTGTTCTAAAAAGAATGCTAATCCTTAAATGTATATTGATACTGCACATCTTTTCACAGCTGCTATATTCATGGTTCTGTCTAAAAGATTTGCATTCCACTATCTTTGAGCTGACTTAAATTTACATCTTTAATGTGAACTGTGCTGCTGCATGACAGTATCATCATGCAATAATAACCCTCTACTAGTAGGAAGGTATTACAACTTCTATGCACAGTAACTCCCATTTAGCATTTGTACTCAAGACAACTACATTCTTTTCTTTAGCACTGTCTTGAAAGGACTTACTTGTTCTTTTTATTTAGTTACACATGAGATTTGTGGTAGTTCTCACACATAGGCTATGGATGCCCATAGTTGATGCTTCAGACACCTTTTGATCATCCAATTCTACAGACATTTTAAACAAAGAAAATTGTTTGATCCATAGAGATTGGGTCCTCCAGTTCCATACACTTTCATTTGGCTTTACATCTATCTGCTTAGTACTTCTTTCCTCAACTCATGGGAGCATTCTTTCATCTTGTTTTCAGTTTTGGACTAGACTTCCCATTGTACGTGAGTAGTTGGTTTATTATTGTCCCTTCTTAGAGAACTCTTCTCATAGCTGCATGAGGATACTCAGCTGGGCTTGTTCATCACATCTTCCAAGTCTTTTCTCATGTTCACCTTACATTTGGTATATAGGAGCACGTTTTTCTTCTCTTATCTCAGTCAGACTCAGCCTTCAACACTTTTCTTATAAGTGATAGATTGCATTGTCCTTTTGACTATTGTTTCTTCATTTCACTTTGCACAGAGGGTTTTTACTTTTACTTACTCTGCTCTTTCATTTGGTATTTTGGCCCCCTCTTCATTTGTTCCATTCTTGATCTCTTGCTCCTACTATGTCTTTCTCTCACTTCTGCTTTCAGGAGTGTGGTCCTTTCATTTGTATGTGTTGAGTTTGTTTAGTTCATTACCTGGACTTTCCTATCATATGTCCTTTTTCTGGTCCTATTCCTTTCATTCTTCACCTCTATCTGTCTAGCAGTCATGTGGGATTTTTTAACATTGGTCTATCTGCTTATCCTTTCTTCTGGGTCATGTTATTTTCTGTCATCTTTCATTTCTTTTCACCTGGTTATTTGGCTATGTATTGCAAGTTTCCCACGGTTGCAGAGTTTCAAAAAGCTTTATCTTATACAGTTTGCATTTCCAGTTGCTGTTCGTTTTTGTTTTTTTCTTCTGCCCTTCCCTCTGTATAATGTTCCTTCCTTCTTTATCATACTCTCATGCCTGACTGGGACTTTCTTGTGATTTTTATTCTCTTTTATGGGCTCCTTTTGAACCATTAACTTCGTGTTTATTGTTCTCTTGTTCTTCTCTTTCTTGCATGTGGTTATCTTCATTAAGAAGGGTATGCTTCCTGCACTCTCTTTTGCCATACTTCTTTCCTCAATTCTGACCAGACTTTTTTTTTTCCTAATACTTTGACTGCTTGGGTGGTCATCCTTTCAAATCTTGTCACATTAGATTCATCAGCTGCCTTACTTATATATTATACTCACTGGCTCTTGGATGAGACCCTTCAGGCTGGCATGTGGATGAATTTGAACACTCTTTCCTCATTATCTGGCTGTTCTCACTTGTCCAATTCAGGCCATGACATTTCCATGAACTATCATGGAAAAAACTGGCACAAGGGAAGTGACTGTCCAGTTCTTTGACTCGTGCTTGTCCACTTTTAGAAACAGGGACATATGCTGCTGCACTTCATTCCACAACTACAGTGGGAGTGCAGACAGATCTCTCTGTGCTTCCAAGAGAATCGTTTTTAAAACAAATGAAAAGTCTTTTGACCACCATGGTTAAAAAGGTTGATGAATCAACTTCTACACCCATCTCTGTTCCTCCCATACATTCCAACAAACCCCAAGATCCACATCCTTTGGTTTCAAATACAGGAATTTCTTCTGATACATCTTTTTCTCTCACCCCAAGATGCAAAACAATCATTCGTTCACATCCTCAGTCACTGAAATCCCCTTCCAACAACAAAGACCTGCCCAATCGACCCAGGGCAGGATCCATGGAGGTTGATAGATCTCCTCCAAATAAGGACAGTAAGGAAAAAAGCCATCACAGATAGCCTAGCTGCTTTGTGCCATAAAACACTAAATCAACCAACCACCCAGTCAGTGTGATATTCTAGCAACTGTGTGTGTTGAAATGAGGTATCCTTTCAGAAATTAAAGTTTTCCTATATTGAAAATGTATTTCTGATAGATACCTCCACAAGTGTTCCCCTCAATATCCCCATTTCTGTTGCACCATTTTTTTTCTGCATTATCTAAGAATGACATTATTTCAAATATAAATTCTATTAGTGGAGGGTTATTTTCACATGATGAAGTCATCACATACCACCATACTTTAGATTAAATGTGTGAATTTAAGTAGGTGTCAGCTCAAGAACAGTAACTTGTAAATCTCTTTGACAGAAGTATGAAGATTATAGCTGTTGTACATCTATGAGAAATAGGTTTTTAGTATAGGAAAATATTAACATAAAACTGTGTAGTTTTCTAGCTTGGAACTATTACACTATGTAACACAAATTTTATTCCTTAATAGTATGTGTTATTTCTTATTTGCTTATGTTGTAAAAGTACAGAAAATGACCATTATTACCTTCAAACTTTGCTTTTGTGAACTGGATAATGAAATTTAGAAATTAACCTATTTTCTATGTAAAAAGGGCAAATTTGCACATTTTCATTTACATAAGGTCTGAATAAAACAACATATGGATCAAGATTTACATGTATTTATACTAAAGTTATACAAAAATGTTTAGAAGTGAGTAGTTTTTGAGATTTGGGACTGTAATATAAATAACTTTCATGTATGAGCCCACAAATATAGTCTTCCATCATGCTTTTGTTATACACTCCCAGGTCACAAAAGCAAAGGTTGACGAGAAAAATAGGTCTTTTCCATTTACTTTAGGCATAAACAATTGGGAAATAACACTTTCTGCTCAGGAACAAGAAAAATTAAAAATTTGTTACATAGTGTTTTTGCTTTTGATTTTCATGCTATATTGTTTTTGTGGTTTTTTTTCTCACTGCTTTCTAGAGCATCTTTGTTATAATTTGTCAACTATTGTTTGAAGAAATTGTTTTGATGTACATAATTAAGCCCAAAACACCTTGACTACACTGGAATGTGTGTATGTAAAGTAATTTTGTGTATATGTTATTGTCTGATTCAGAACCTACAAGAGATTCCAAGTCATCTTCAGATTCAGAAGCTTCAGACAGTGGTGACAACATTGATGATGAAGATGATGATAAATCTGCCACTGCGAGCACTGCAAGCAGTGGAGTTACATCTACATCAGGTCAAGCAACAAAACGACATAGCCAAGGAGGTGAAGGTAAGTTGTTACGACAAAAGAGTGTTAATGTTAACTTTTATTTTTTAAATTGTGTGTGTGTGTATATATATATATATATAAAGAAAATAAAAAATGAACTACAAGAGTAGTTCTTTATAGGTGGCTTTATAGCAGTAATAGGCAACTTCAAAGTCACTGTATATGCTTCTGCTGTCAGTTATTTTCTTCAACAGTTAATCAAGTTATTTAGTATAATAAATACATATTGTGAAATAGTATACAAGTTGATGGTATAATTACATATGTTGTCACTTTAAAAAGATCTAAAACGAGGAATGCTTCTATTTCGTTAGTTGGCATGTAACTTGGCAGTACATCTGGTGCATGAATTTAATAACATGATATTATTTTGTTGTATAGCCAGTATTCTACTGCTTAACATCTTAGATGTTTTTTGTGGAAGGAGCTTCATTGAAACTTGTTAATTTAATGGGTTCACATTTTCAGTTAACTAATGTATTCCAGTTCAATAATCTTTTATTTTTACCATCTGCCACATAATCTTTGTGTCACTGTTACAGAATTACATTAATTTGGATGATGTTGAACTGCTCTTAAAGGTATTTTTACCACCTAGATTAAAATGAATTAACATTGTATATAGAGTCAATATTTCTGTATTTTATGTACATAGATATCCATATACAGGTAAACAGATTGAATGTTATAAGAGACTAAATTTGGTAAAATCATAAAAAGGTGATTTATGAAGGTTAATAAGTTTTAAGATGAATATTTCATTCCTTAAGAAAGCAGTTGGTTAATTTTGAGAATAAACAGCACACTTGGTTAGTTAATTATGCTTTTAGATACCAAAGTATTGTAAACTAATATGTTTAAATCTTTGGTAAGTAAAATAGATTTATAAAAAAAAAAAATCAAATTTGGACAGACTAGAAAGAACATGAAAATGGGAACATCTGCATTCTAAGATGATTTTATTAGAAACATTTCGCTTATTGATTAGATAAAGTTTAGTTATTTGTACCAATGATTGGCAATGACAGTGGTTAGTGTGCTTACACCATGAATCTGAGGGTTTGTAGTTCAAAATATGAGTAGTGATCAAACAAAAAATAACCCATGAGTTAGCCATGGGTGCTGTTGACTACCTGCCTTTACCTTTAACTTATTATTTTAAAATTAGGGACAGTTGTGCACAGGTAGCATTTGTGTGAAATTGGGAAACAAACAAACTCTCTACCAAATGGCTTATTTAATTTGTAGTTTTACAATTTTCCTATATATTGTTTTCTTTGTTAGGATCTTCACCAAAAAAGAAAAGAATTTTACCTGATGAAAAGGAAATTAGGATTCCATTAGAACATGGGTACGCTTTGTTTCACAGTTACCTTAATTTTCTGCCTATAGACTTGTAATAGACCTGATAGTACTAAAATTCTGTGGCAGTTCTTGTACTCTCTGAACTTGGTTGTAAAACCTTTTTTGTTCATAAACTGGCCAGAAAGATAAACTTCAGTTTTATCTTTGCTAATTTTGCAAGTTTTTGTGAACACTTTAGAATTTATTTGACTTTTTTTTTTAAACAATATGTGTGTGTATGTGTATAACATCATATTTTGTATTATTACAAAAATTATTAAAAAATAACTTTATAGGCCACACATATGTATATATATATGTTGCTTTTAACATATTTATCAAGAAATAGTATCATATCATAGACATAAAATAAACCACAATTTAACTGAGTGTAAAAATCACTTTGTGTTAGTTCAGTGAATTAATCAAAATTACTTTCATAATTTTGTCACTTTTACCAATTTGTGAAAGCACAGATAGCCCATTGTGTAATTCCAAATAAACAAACAAACCAGTTTGTGAAAAAAACCAGCTATTCCTGTTATTCTTCTTTTTCAAGTAAGATACTTAGTTAATATATGTTTTTGCTTGAACTAAAGTTAATTGTTTATTGCTGTGTGATCTAATACTTAAGAAAGCTTTGTTGTTATTTTTATCATCAGTTGGCGTCGTCAGACCAAGATCCGGTGCTTTAGCCGCTCAGGTGTGAGAGGTGAAGTTGTGTACTATGCTCCATGTGGGAAAAAACTAAAAAATTACCCTGAAGTGGTTCGGGTATGTGTCATAATAAGATATCCTTTAGAGCTAAATAATTCATTAATGTATTGCATATATGTTGTTGACCAGGTGAATTTAAGTATTTTTTATAAACAGTGTACATGCAATTAGCTTGAATTTTTGTTATCTATATTCTACCTACTTTAAAACTATACTGCCATTCTGCATTCATGTTACAAAATATATTGACAGTAGATTAACAAAGTAAATATGGTTTCTTAATCCAACAGTATAAATATCTGTTTGATTCATTAGCAGAAGCTCATGCTTATTCAGTAAAATCTTATTTATGCTGCTTAGAAATCATACAGATTTCAGAGGTATGTTTAATAATCACAAAGTAAGAAAGTGATGACCCAAGCACTTTGTAAGATAGATTTTTCTTCTTATACATAAGCCAATTAATTTCTGACAATTTAGAAAACTTGTTGTCTTTTCAATAGGATGTTATTTTAACATCCTTATTATAAGAAGTTGTATTCTAATTTTTCATATTTTATTAAATGACCTAACTCTTTCAGGTAAAAAGATTTTGTTTTACTACAGCTTATAAACAGGCCAAAGTATTGTAGTATCATATCTAGCACCTTATGTTTTATAAACACTTCTAATCTTCTTTGAAAGAAAGTATCCAGAGAATGTATTGCTATTTTGAGGTGTTTTTGGAGCTGCTTTCTTGATGTTTCATATGTTTATCCAGCATTTTCATTTCTGTAAAGTATGCTAGGAACGGAAAAAAATACTTAAAGGTATCCAGAGAATGTATTGTTCCTTTAAGGTATTGTTGAAGCAGTTTTTTGAGGTATCACATATTTGTGTGGGATATTTAACTGTTATAAAAAATATGTTGGAAATGGACAAAATACTTGAGTTGTTAAAATAGCTGTAGAGCTTTATTCATACTTTTTAAGATGATGTTTGTAATTGCATCAGAAATGTCACAAAAATGGAACTAAGTTTCATTATACTGTGAAAAAAAACAGTCTTTTAAAAAGAACTATTGAAGTCGGGTATCTGAAAGCTAGTGTGATATAACACAGTTATCTTGTGTGAGGCTATTATATTTGTCCAGAAGAACTGTCATTTTGAAATTTACCTCACATTAAAGAGTTCTGTAAGTGTGGCCATTTATATATAATAATTTTATTTGATATTGTCTGAGTAAAAAATAATAATAATAGTAATTTAATTTATGTACAAACTTTTAACCAAAACAGAAATATAAATCAACGACAAATGCTGTAGGAAAACTTCTGTAAAGCTCCTGAAAATTTACTCTTGATGATCAAAATAATAAAATCTTGCACAACTTACACAACTTTGGTAAAGATTTCAATAGTGTTATAGGTTTTTTATTATTTTGAATTTTTAAACTTCATTTCTTTTTTATTTCTGTATTTATTTTATTTTTATTTGCTAAATTATGACATTTTGGAAAATGCCTGATGCAGAAAGGCCCAGCTGCATGCTTACAATGGTATACTAATTGTACTTTTTTTTATATAATGCTTTTTGGGAACAGACTTATGGGATTTTATAACATTATTGTAATAAAAAAAAATCCTTTGTGTAACTAAACCCTAAGGATTAAAAGCAATGAATTGTGAATAAGCAACTTTTATCTTTGGTTTGAATTTTTTAGTACATTCATCGGCATGGTATCACAGATATTACAAGGGAGAATTTTACCTTCAGTACTAAAATCAACGTGGGAGAATTCTTAGAACGAGCACAGGATGGTGCAAGGGAGGTTAGTTTTAGCAGTTTACCCCTCTCTCTCCTTTTTTTCCCTTCTCTTATGATATGAAAGGTCTGAAGTAGTGATAACTGTGTAGTTGTAGTCTAATACATTAATATTAAGCCATGGTTGAAATTATTTTATACTTGTATTTCAATCTTCTTTTTTTTTTAATAGAATGATAATATTAATTGATAAATATCCTATTAAAATGTATCTACTATACAAGAGACTAACTTAATTTCACAGTTAATGGTCAAATTATCAAAAAGAGCTTTATAGCACACTAAGTATATAGTATTACATGATATATATAGTAGTTTGTGTTGATATTGACTACTTTTTAAACTTGTCTCATTCACAATGGCTAATAAAACTAGAAACTAATTTGTCATTTGTGTGAAGCATATTTTAGGTTATTATGTTATAAACAGTTAAAAATTATAAAATTTTTATGTAGAACTACAACTTAGTCAGTGAACAAGAAGTGGTGGCTAGAATAGAAGAAGTTCGAGCTCGGAAAGGCTGTTTGGGAATTCAAGTTCGGCGAACTCCACAGCAAAAGGCCAAAGAAGAAGAAGAAAAACAACACCAGTGGGAAAAAATTCAGATACAACATAGACTAGAGCAGCAAGGTACATATAAAAATAAACAAGTTGTGTATCACATAATTAGTTGAAGAAAGTGTTTTTGCAAATTATTTTGACATTCTTGATCTTAAATTTTACTCAAGTTTTTATGGAAACTTGTAAACTTTTTAAGTGAGTTTGTACATTTGACTGATCTTAAGCTTGTTTATTATATTTGTGAAAGTATAGCATGTGTTACACTGGAAAGTTATAAAAAGTTTCAGTTAAACTTTGATAATTAGGTAAAAAGGTAAAGTGTGTTATACCTACACATAGATATTTGACTATGTAGATAGTATGTTCATTATGAATTTTATATTTGGGTCTAAGCAGATAAAAGTTAGTTCTGGCTTTTTTACCAGAACAAAAACATTTCCAGGTGCAATAAGTAATATGTGGCTTTTTCAATATTGCAGTGAAATGTTACATTAATTTGAATACAGAAGACATTATTTAGTATGTATCCTTTGTGTCTAATTTTTGTGCCAAAAATCTGAAAGTAAACTGCTTGGCTCTTCTTGCTTTTGTGATTTCTTGATTCAGTTATTTGGGAGAGGTGGTTGTAATTCCATAACTATATATACACACACACACACACACAAATATTTCTAAACATGTATAGTATTAAAACTGAAGGTATGTAAAATAGTGTAAAAAATTATGAACTCCAGTACTTGTATTTCTATTTGTAGAAGAGGCTCAGCATGCAGAGGAAGTTAAGATACATAAGAGATTGGAAAAAGAACAAGAAGCCAAAGAGTCAAAACGACAAAAAGGTTTGGGAGGGTTGAGTTTACATATTTTCTGTTTCTCCTCTGAGACTCTTTGTTTTATATTGACCATTTAATATTTTCTACTTTTCCATTGTGGTGGAACATTTTAGAAGTTAAGAAAATGCAATTTCTTATATAATTTCTTGCATGTAGTTTTTTGTTTATTTCAGACACCAATAACTTTTTTATGGTTTTGTTAAAATATTCATTTGTACTTGGTCTCAACTTGAGTTACTGTTGTATTAAAATGTAAGTTGAATGCTTGTTGTTGTTGTTTTTTGTGAAAACTATTGGATAATATTACTTTACTTGTTTAAGAAACAAATTTTTGGGTTGAGTGCTACCCAGTGATTATCATGCTGGACTGTTGATCCAAGGTTCTGTGATTCTTACTGCACTACCACCAAAAAAGACAAAAAACAGTTTGTACTTTGTACCTAAAGGCTATGATTGTGTTATAAGACTGACTGTCAAACACCATAAAGTGATTGGAGTAGTCCACAAGTTGATTGTGGGCACTGTTGATTAGCTGTCTTTCTTCTAGACTGT
Organism: Tachypleus tridentatus; assembly: GCF_004210375.1. Taxonomy (NCBI): domain Eukaryota; kingdom Metazoa; phylum Arthropoda; class Merostomata; order Xiphosura; family Limulidae; genus Tachypleus; species Tachypleus tridentatus. The sequence continues at coordinate 85,679,886 of NC_134835.1, forward strand.
TACTTACAAATTAGGGATAACTGACACAGATAGCCTTTAGATAGCTTGAGCAGAATTCAACAAACAACAGCAATGTATTTGGAAAGTACAAATTGTTTTTTTTAAACTCAGGTTTGTATGCATAATTCACTGAAAAACCTGAATCATTGGATAACTTCCAGGTGACTTGTATATTTCCTCATCAAATGAATGTATGTACTTTTTACTCATTTAAAATTCATAGTACTTGTAATATTTTTTTCCCCATAGCAGAAGAGTTTCGATATCGGAAGGAACAGGAGAAATTTTTGAAAGAACAGGAAAAGTTAAAACGATTGGAACAGTTGCACTTGGAGAGAGAACTAAGAAATAGACAAATTATGGAGGCATGTGATTATCAAATAATTGTTGTAGTTTTCAGAGGAGACTTAAAATATATATTTTTTATGGCAGAGTAAATCAGGACTTTTTCACATATATTAAAGCTATCGTTTCATGTTTTTTAAATTGATGCATCCATTATTTTTAAGAACTAAGTCTCACTAATAATTATCATAAGAGGTAGCTTAAAATTTCATATTAATGTGAAAAATAGGAAATGATTGAAATAGATAATTTACACACACACATATATATATAAAAACATGAACTGTTTGTTTTTTAATTTTAACATAGCAGCAACTGTTTGGCAAAGTTATAAATTATAATTGTTATTTGATGTATGTGTGTTAGGAAAGAGAAATGAAAAGACAACAAGCTGCCATTATGAGAGAACAGGTAAGGGAAGTGGAGTTTTACATATTTTTCACATGTGTAAAACAGCTTTTACATAGGTTTTATTACTTATCATTCACTTTCATAGTTTTTATTAATTTATATCTTAACTAAAGTTTTAAGATATTATAAAAGGATACAAGGTAGAACTTTCTTGTAGCAAGATTATCTGTTAAAGTTTAAAATTAACCCTAAAATAAAAGTTCACATTTAAAATAAATGAAAGTTTTTGTTATAGCATGTAAAATTTAATATTTTTACCAACATGGTATCTGATGCTTTCCCTTTTCCTTCCTCTGCTCACCAGGAATTGCAGAAACATAGAGAAATGATGTTAATGGTTGATTTGGTAGGTAACATTTTTGTAAATCTCCTCCTTTCCTTGCATGCAGCTATGTCTGAGCTCACTACCAAGAGTGGTTTAGGGTTTTGGGAAAAGAACACTATAAGCATATGATAACATTGAATATTGCTAGTAGTACACCAAAATTGCACTGGCTAGCCACTTTATTAGTACTCATACACACACCTTTGTAGAACACTTCATATAATTGCATATGCAAAAATATGTTGGTTGTGTGAAGAGTTATGTAATTGCTTGAATCCATTAAACATGAAAACATATTCATATCATGGTTAACATGCAACACAATAGTAAAAGCAAAGATTTCTCCAGATTTGATAGAGGCATTATAATTAATAGTTGTTTGGTTTTTGATGTCATCACAGTCTACCAACAGTAATATTTACCTGAAAGAAAAACTGTGGCCAGCAATGATTGAAAAAAAACAACAAAAAACAAGTAGAAATACAAATGGACAAGCTTATAAAGTATAACAGATTTCAGACTGTGTGTTAATTAACCAGTTACTTTAGCAGTGTTTATGATTCGACTATCTGATATTTTGCAAAACATTACAAAAATGTCATGTGAAAGCTGATGAACAGTCCAAAAGCAGTTTGTCTCAAGTAAATATCATGGCTTTTATAATGCATAGATTGGACACACTGAACCACTGACAGCATGTGATGTGGCATAAAAAGTTGTATTTTAGCTTTCCTCTAATAGTGAATAAAAATATGGAGAAAACCCTGTTACTGAAGCTATTTATTTAGTTTACAACACTACAATTTATGAGAGGTGGTGAAATGTTTCTGTGTAAGATTTAGTAACATCCATTGTGTACCTAAATGATATTTGCCAATCTAGGATGCTATGTTCCCATCTTCATTAACAATGGATCTTCCAAAATGAAAATGGTAAAATTCACTCCATCCAAACTGCCTGAAAATGCTTCAGAGACATGCTAGTAACTTCAAATACCCTTCTTGGCTAATGTGATCACAAATACAAATGGGATTTGTTTGGATGATCTAGAATTTTTGGGTTTTTTTTCCTCTAACAACATTTTTCAATGAATTGCGGTCAGTAATACTTGAAGAATCAAATAAAATTTACAAGATATCTTGTGACATAATGTAAAGTTTATGCAATGTTGAATCCAAGTTGTTATCAGAGTGAAAGTTTATGCATTTTGGCATCATATGGGTGGGTCCTAAAACAAAGTGGCCAGTCAGTGTAGGTGAATTATGTAAAACTTAAAAATTGAAATATCCCATTGTAAAGGATGTGCTTTACATAGAGAAATGTGATAATGTTTATTGTATAATATTTTTATGGATTATTATAATCCGTATATTTTAATAACCTAGAGTATTTGTACATTTCTGATTTAGGTTGCAAGAATAAATGATTGCCTTCTTTGTGCTTTGTTATTGATGCTTTATGAAAACAATTTTTTTTTCAATTAAAAATTCAACTTGAAAATAAATACAACTGGAAGTGTTGTTACTATCAAGAAAGCATTAACACTTATGTTAAAAAATTTCTGTACTGTGGAAACAGGATAATAATTAGTTTGTGTTATCTAACTTATTTTATTATTGTTATAAACTTTAGAAAAATTTATCATGCAACTTAGTTGTACAATTTTAAACCAGTATTTAGTATTTTAGTGTTCTTTAGCACCAAGATAGATGTATTTTTGTGTTTTATCAGTTCAGTTAAATCCTTGTTTAAGTGGTTATTCTTTTTAATCAGGGGTATAGTAAAATAAATAACTCAATGTAAACACATACTACAGAATAATTACTTGGAAGAAAGTTGAGAATTATTATATAATAGTAATTGTATAAAATATTTCTTATATACTTTATATAACCTACTTTTAGTGTTGTTTATTTATATCTAAAAAACCAGAAAATATTTGAGAAAAGCATCAGAATTTTTATAGAATTGTTTTTCTTGGATTTTGAACATTAGGCATACATTTTAGTTGAAGATGCTTGCATTATTTACATCTAAATGCAGTAACTTGTATAAATTAAAGCTTATGTAACAGGAGAATGCTGTGTAAAAAAAAATAACCAAAAACTGATTAAATTGAATTTAAAACTGAAGAATTTGTTTACACACTAATCCATAGTTTTTATTCTTAAAGTTTTATTTTGTGAGAGATATATGATAGATTAATCTGTCAAAATTATTACTTTTTTAATTTTTATTTTATTTGTTCCATTAAAAGAATTTAACTCTGTCATAATTCTCAGTGTTTTGCAGACCTCAGCCATTAGTTCTGCTTTTTTCTACCTTTCATTCTCATTTATACTTTTTTACTTTTTAGGCCTGTTCATGGTCTCAGCTGTTAAGTAGCAAGAATGTAATTTTTTTATCATTATATTCATAATAGGTGTTCAACAAGAGCTCTTTAAACTCTTATGTTAATTCAATACTAAGTATAACTCTTGGATTAACTGTAAAGTAGTGGTATAACACTGTGTTATACTATTCAGGATATGATTCACACATAGATGCCTTATTATAAATACTCAAAATACTCAAAACTTTCACCATTTTCCTTTGTGAAATTGTATATCTTTTCTCACTAAATTCTTTTATATTCACTTTTGTCTCGTGTATATTTTGTCTTAAATATGCATGTATTGAAATTTACTTAAATTTTACTGTAAGTGATCAAATATTTAAAAGATAACTTTATTTTATGCAATACAAAAGTTGTTTCCTATGAATAATTTACAAGTAGGTTACTTAAATAAATACTGAGTGATTCTGATTTCTACTGACAGACAGATACTTCAGAAGTCGTAATTGTTAGCACTGTTGAATAAGGTGTTGGGGGCCTACTCTGTACAGTGTTACTGAGTTCACTGCAAAATGATGGCCTTTGTAACTTTTCTAGGTATTATAAACTAAAAATGTCAATTACAAAATTACCACAATTGCTACAAAACATTAACAGTTACAAAAACCATAAAGGGGAGTGAGATAATAATCCTACTATAATTAGAAAATGGAAGCAAAACTAATGTCTTTATGAGCACTGTAAGTTTCTTGGATCGAAACGTAAGTTGTACTATTTAAGATTAATTGATTTTTACTTTTCTTATGTGTGCCTCTGTGAGGAAGGATTGCAGTAATGTTATAATTTTTTTTGCTAACAATTCTCTTTGTTGCCTGTGACAATTTATTCACTCTTTCACTCGGCTCTTAGTTTTGTTTTAAAAATTTTTGAAATCAAGTCCATTAATAAACTCACAGTAAGTTTAATATAAGTTTTTCAAGCTTCTTCATTGAATTTTAATTTTTTAACATTTTGAGTATGGATAATAACGTATTTCATAAAGGTTGAGATAAATAAGGAAATACAGTTTGTTTATATTATTTTCAATAATTGATATACAAATTGTTATAAAAAGTGGAAATATCACTGTGTATTTTAAAATATGATTTTATAAGTATGCATGGATAAATATATTGAAAAAAAATTCACTAATGTTAAAAAATTCAAACAGTGTTACATTTTACTTTCCAGGAAAGAGAGCGTAGACGGCAGCATATGTTACTTGTTAGGGCATTAGAAATTCGTAAGAAGCATGAGGTATGGAACACTGTAATTTTTTATTGTAAAGTAGGAACACTTCTTTAAAATTATGGAAAAAATTCATTTTCTTGGATATTATGTTAATCAGCTTAAGTATAAGTATGTACAAATCATATGATTTTTTAGTATGAAATTAATGCTGTAATGTGTCCTCAACTGCGAAGTATTGTTTCTGTAGATCTTTTCTTAATTAAATAATGTTTTTTGATGCTGTGTTTTAAGCTTTAGAGCTCAAAATGACTAACAAGAGAATGCAATGCAAGACATTTTTGATGACCAATTAGGACTGAAGTTTAGCTATGCTTTCAAAAAGAAACAAAAAAGTAATTAATTTCTTCTCAACTCCACTCGCTTGAATAAAGTGTTCATGCCCAAAATTATCTAAGAAATTAAGGTTTTTTTTTTCTTTCAGAACTAATTATTACAGATTTACACCAATAGATAGCATGATATATTGATGTTATTCTACTATTAGTTGATGGTCCAGTGTAAAGATGTACAGTACTATCCCTTTTGCATTGATAAGGTTTCTTGTGACATAAATGTAACTGATCATTCCAATTAGAATTTCAAAATTGTTATAAATTTTTCTCAACAGTAGGTCAAACTAATATTTAGGAATACATACAAATAAGTCATAGCACCCACTGAAACATAAAACTAGTAACATTAAAAATTGATTGCTGCTAATGAATAACACACAGACAGAAAAATTACTAATTCTCAAATTTATTAGTGATCTGCAGAAAATTATTCAGTTAAAATTATTAATATTCTTAATTTCATAACAGTATGATCTGTATTATCTGAAGTATCAATTGTGTGTATGGGTTGTTTATAGATTTACCTTTGCAGTTTGTATTTATGTTTATGATAGGTATACCAAACATGCAAGTTAAATATTATATAGTAAAGCTAAATCTATGGTGTTAGAACTGCATTCTTATTCCAAGTTTTCTTAGCCAGGTATACTAAAAACTAATGAATAATAAATAAAAACTCAAATTATTTTCAGCAATATGTGAAAACCTACACAACTTTACTAGCAGAGAATGCTACTCAAACACTTTTTTGGGGAATATGATAATCTAATATTTCAAGTGGAATCTTCTAATTTATATTCAAAATTTAAAATGCCTTAAGTGTTGGAAATTAGTGTAAAATACATTGTGCATATGAGGTATTGCCTGGCTATGCAACACAGTTTATTATGAGGTAAACAAAGCATATGTTCATAGTTCCTTCTATGTTGTGTTAATTCATGTCACCCTCAAAGCTAGAGCTCCCATGTAATAAATGTTGTTAGTTTCTTTGCACTGCATATAAATATGTACCTGAAAATGTCAATCTCTTGTACATAAAGAAATCACCATGATTATACCAGTTTCTTTTTTTCACTTTACATATTATGGAAAAGCTATTCCCCTTACCACTGAGTCCTTATTGGAAATTTTCCATTTTTCACAGCATCTGATCAAGTAACCTGAGGCAAGTTACAGTTACATTGTTTAATTAGTGGTATACCACTAAAAAAAGACGTTTTTATAAGTAAGTGTAAAAAAATCATCTGCCAAGAAGTGTATAAAACTGCACCTCTTGAGACCTAATAAAACTTAAGAAATAACAAGTGTAGTTACATAAAATATGACAAAACATATTTACAATTATGATTTCAAAATACAGTATTCATAACTGCATAATGAATTTTATTCTAAAACTGCTTACTAGATTACCTGATAATCTTCATACTAAAAAAAATCTTCTATAATACAGAAAACATTGTGAAATGAGAAGCATACAACTCATCTGCATGTTATAAACTATGAAATTTCTGTTGTCCATAGGTTTATGTGGAGATTTCTACAGTGAGGGTATTTGGAAGATAGCCTTAACATGTGTAATTGGAGATAAATAACATAAAAAAACTATAAATACACGAGCACAATCATTACAATATAGTTTGCATGATGTGTAAAAAACAAAAACTTTTTACATTTATAGCTCATTATATGTTGCAGATTACAAGTTTTATTTTCCTTTTTTACTGTAAACTAAAAAAAAGTCTCATAGCTACTTGTCAGTCTGGATTGGTATTTGGTAGTTGTGTGTGACCTTGGAGTGTCAGATTCTATTCTGACTTATTCCTCCAGAATAGCTCCATAACAAAGTATTTTAGCCTGATTTCAAATCAATGTTGGACTTTTAGCTCAACAAAAAAACTTCTGTAATAATAGGTGTCTTGTGCTTCTCGCTTAGCAATTAAAGGAATGTTCCAAGGAACACTATGCAGTGTTTGATGAAACATTTATAAATTTGGCTTATTCGGAAGTTCTGAGTAATAAATGCATACATAGTAGTTTCTAGAAGACGTCCAGCTGACTTCACTGACACAATTCATGTTTGAAATGGACCAAAAGTCAGAAAAGCTGCAGTTTTACACGTTTTTTAATGTTTGCATCAAAGATAAAACTGACATTTGTAATGTTACAGTGAAATAGCTACATGATAAAGAAAATATTTATAAACTAATTTCGTAATGCATATCTTTAATATTTAAGGTGGATTGTACCACTAGGCAATTGATGCCATTACACAGTATACAGTATGTGAAAAATAACTGAGGCAATGTTAGTGATATAGCCTGGTCTTTTTCTTTAAAAAAGCCAGTTTGTCCCCATCCATATTCTTTGTATTGTGTAATGAAAATTAATATCAATCCAAACTGTATGTGGTTGAACTTTGTGAAAAATACTGAAATAAGTAACATAGCTGTATTATTATAAACTCCAATAAAATGAATGAATGAACATAATATGTGTTAACCTTTATTGACGTTAGAAAATATTTGCAGTTAGTAAAAAACTTGGACACAATAACAAATGCAGCCACAATAATGATTATATTTATATATCTCAAATATAAAACGTGTTAAATATCTTTGAAATTTATGATTAGCAGGTGACAGTCTACTGACTGACATTTCTTTGTGAGAGATAACATTTTGGACCACTTTCATTTCTGAAGAAGATTAATGATTTACAAAAAAAAATGGAATGAAGACTCTAAGAGACCTTTCAGAAGGCTATTCATTATAATTCTATTTTAACATGTATTAAAACTCAAAGTTGGAATATGTGCATAATCCCAGTCAGTGTATATACCATATTCATATCTATCATAATACTTGATTTTATTTTCCATTAATTTTCCTTTTCCTGACTTTTGCCTTTCTTTTATCTTAAAGAACAAATGGTTGGTTCTCTTTAAACCATGCTGATTGTTATTCTTGCATCTGTTATTTCCTCATACTGATACAGCAGTAAGTCTACAGATTTACAATGCTAAAACGGGTCAGTCCCCTTCAGGGGACAGTGGACACTGCAGATGGCTTTGCTATAAGAAAACACACACATCTATTATTTGTGGCATTAGTGCCTAAAAAATAAAACTAATCGGGTTTAGGGAGCATCCTATAAAAGTGAAATCATTAGGATTTTTAAACCTTTTACACTAAAATAATTGTTAATTTTTATTAGCAATGCTAATTTAAAATAATCAGGATTTGAAGACTCAATGTATTAAAATTATACTTAATTTCACCTCTGATACATTCTTTTGATCTTGTATTTTCTGTTGTGCCTAATTACAGTATACCAAGTATGTTGCTTAGAAATGAAATGTTTAGCAAATGTGAGTGTAAAAATGTGTTTTTGTCCAAAATAGCATGATTAAAAAATCATGTGTGTCTATCTTGACAGTATGTATAAAGAATGTTTATGTTCTAACATATAAGTACAAAACACCACACAAAATAATTTACAATAAATACATGCACTGTTTATAACAGCAGTTCTAACTTCTTATAATATGATGTCAGAAAGCAACCTGCAGATATGTTGGAGTTTTAATTAGTTGAGTGCAAAGCTTTTATTTTTTTCATAAGTTTGTTTTCAAATACTAATTTGATTATTCAAATACTTGGTCTTATTTCTGCTTTTTATTACATAGGCATTCTACCAATGTGCTATTCTGTGAGTGTGTGTCTGTAAGATCATTATAAAACACACTTTATGTGACAGGCACATGATGTTGTTGTTATCATCTTGCAAACATTGCCAAAGTGTGAAGCTCTCAATCTTTTACTTCTCTCATCTTTCCATTTTCGGTTTCTGTTTTGTCCCTTTGTTGTTTTTTTCTCAGTGTTATCCCTAGTCTCCTTTGATACTTGAATTTTTATTAGAAAATTTTCAGTTTTCTTTTCTGTTCATTTTCTTTAAAATCAGGTTGTTTATCATTTGGACTATAGTCAAGTTCTTTGCTAATAGCTTCATTGCATTCAAGCATCTGCAGCTGTATCTCTGTTTTTGCTGTATATTGTTTCAATATAGCAGATATAATTTTACTGAAAAAAGATTTCTAAGCTAAAGTGTACCATTTGGGTCGTAATTGGTATAATAAACTAGCGCCATGACAATACCAGTGATATGCTCCTTTGCAAGACCTACTAATTTCTTTTCTGTCTGTGAATTTTGTAATAATGTGCATCTATGATTCAGCAAGGTTACTAGTGTCATTTGAAATTAGTCTGTCAGATTTTCATACAAGTAAGTCTGTAGCACTCATAATTCTTGGGGAAGAGAACAAGGAATTGTTAGGATATTGTTTGTTTTGCTGTTGTTGAATGATGAACAAAAATAAGGTTTGAATATTTTATGGCTTCCAAAAATATGATATGAACCATTCTTTAGACCATCTATGAAAATTTGTATACTACTGGAGGTTTTACTGTTCTATTGCACTTTCTTTTTTCTTTTTTTTTGAGATGAATTATTCTTGACTTTAATGTTGTGCAATATCTTAATGTAGTTTCTGACCATGTGGTTGGCACAATTTACCTTCTTCACTGACCAGCCATAAGATACTCTTTCCAAAACTTTTTAAAACACTTGAATCACTGTCACCAATTAGTACCTTATGCCTTACTCCATGCATCGATTCACTGTTACAGAAACCTTTTACAACAATATCAAGTTCCAGATTCAGTAGCATTTGTGTTCAGTTATTGTTCCTCTTTTCTCATGTGTGGCACATATGCAACAATATTTGTTTCATATGTTTAAAAAAGTATCTCACTTTTACAATGACCAATTATGACTACATCATTGTACAACTCCAGTATTAGAAGTATAGCAATAACTGTAGCTTTTTGCTCCCCAGCCAGCATCAGTAATAACTTTAATGCGTGGAACTCTCTCCGGATCCACATTCCCTTTATCTTGAACTAACCATAATTCTTCTTTTCCAGCTTGTTCCATTTGTGTCTCCGTACAATTTTCACATAGATGAAAAAATCAATTTCATAACTGTAATAAGACTTCAACAAATACATATATAGTTATATAATAGTTTATTTTCATTATTTATAGACATTTTACTGTATTTGTATTACAAATACAAAATGCACTTTGTTTTTAATTTATCTTATAAAGTCCGTTAGCATTTTCTTCAGGAAAGAAAAACATGTGATAAGGAAAGTTATCATTTCTTATAAACATGAAACATCTATGCATTTGCAACATTCAAGTAAAACTTCCCACTATTGTAATAGTTTATAATTTATAAACATAAACAATTGCCTCACTGTTCTGAAACTTGACTAGTTTTCATCCAAAATCCTACAAACTAATAATAATAACTTTCATTTGTACATACTGACTCAAAGTACTTGTTTTAATATAAAACAACACCTACCCTATATTATGCCAAAAACAAAAAACTGGTATTGTAGAAATAAACATCACAAAACTATACACATGTACTTGTCCCACGTTTTCTCTGTATTTTTGGAATGTTTGTGTACTCATAGACAGTATTCCTAAAACTGAAAGTGTCTCCTCTTGTTATGCGTGACCACTTTCTGTTGTGATGAATCCCCAAACTGCCAAAAAATTTATGTTACCTTCACCTTGTGTATGAGCTGGATCTGGTTGAATAGTGACTTTTGTTTCACATTTGCTGCAGTGAACATGGAAATTATTTTTGAGACTAAAGTGCTGTTCATTTATGCACACAAAAAAATGAACAGAAAGTTAACAAATTTCCATTATAAAATGTTTGATATCAACTATGTGTCTTATTGGTAGATCTTTTAGTCTCTCTTTGTGAATACAAACTGAAGGAAGTTGTTCAGTGTCTTAGGGTATATGCCATGTAAATTAATGATAGAACTATTTTAATAAAAGACATAAGTTTTTACAATACAAAGATAACAACAAACTGTTCTTTACACTTCTGTAACAATGGAAAGAGAGAACATTTCATAAGTACATTGGCTCAGGTACTCTTTTATATCTAATAGTTTAGCTGTTACAGTTGAAAGTAGCATACACAGCTGTTATTTCACTACATTATTTTCTGGCATGTTTATGTCTGCCTTTCATTTATACTTGATTAGCTTACTTTAGGTCAGAGGATAAATAATATATTGTTACAATATCTGAATAACACTATGTAACAAAATTTTTACTTTTTCTTGTTCCTGGGAAGAAAGTGTTATTTCCTAATTGCTTATGCCTAAAATAAATAAGAAAGACCTGTTTTTCTCTTCAAACTTTGCTTTTGTGACCTGGGTAATGAAATTTTCAAATTTACCCATTTTCCAGAACATTCCAGGTAGATTCAGTGCTGAGTAGCTGATAGAGAATTTCCTCGAACTTACAAGAATTTTCTAGAATATTGTAGAACTTCACTCATCAACATGGGCTCTGCTCCTGCCACAATGTATCCAATCTGTGTGAAGCAATTGGAATTGCCTGTAACCTGAACGAGTGGTGCCTCTTCATTGATAGCTCATCCAGAAGATGTGCTGCTCCATAACGGGAATAAGTACCCGTCTCTTCCCCTGGCTTATTTGGTGCACCTCAAAGAGGAATACAACAGCATCAAGACTTTGCTAGAAGCCTTGAAGTATGATTAGTATGGCTGGGAGGTTATTGAAGACTTCAAAATGGTGGTATTCCTGATAGGCCTCCAAGGAGGCTTTTACCGAGTTTCCCTGTTATCTTTGCCTTTGGGACAATGACATCGCAGCGCACTACAACAGGAAGCACTGGCCACAATGGACTGGGTTCTCTGTGGGGAGGCACAATGTCAAGTGTGAGCCACTAGTGGACCTCCAGAAGGTGTTGTTCCCACCATTGCACATAAAATTGGGTCTTACGAAACAATTTGTCATAGCTCTTGATAAGGAGTCTGCAGCCTTCAAGTACCTTCGAGACTTCTTCCCTAAGCTGCCTGAGACAAAGGTCAAAGCTGGTGTCTTCATTGAACCACAAATAAAAAAGATCCTGGAGTGCACAGAATTCCCCATGAAGCTCAGTAGGAAGAAAAAAAAAGCTTGAGGCAGCTTTGTCACAGTGGTTTAGGGCTTCTTGGGCAATCACAAGGCCGAAAATTATGTGGAACTGGTTGAGGCTCTGGTGAAGAACTATGGCAAAATGGGCTGCATGATGTCCTTGAAAGTCCATATCCTTGATGCTCATCTTGATAGATTCAAGGAGAACATGGGAGCATACTCAGAGGAGCAAGGCAAACGTTTTCACCAAGATATACTGGATTTTGAATGCCACTACCAAGGAGCATATAATGAAAACATGATGTAAGACTATATTTGGACACTGATACGTGAAAGTGATTTTTTTGTATAACTTTAGTATAAATACATGTAAATCTTGATTCATATGTTGTTTTATTCAGACCTTATGTAAATGAAAATGTGCAAGTTTGCCCATTTTTACATTGAAAATAGGATAATTTCTAAATTTCATTAACTAGGACACAAAAACAAAGTTTGAAGGGAATAATGGCCATTTTCTGTACATTTACAACATAAGCAATTAAGATATAACACATACTATTCAGAAACAAAATTTGTGTTACATTGTGTAATTTATTGTTAAACCAGGAATAAAATATATACTACACAACTTTATGAAGTCTAGTCTTATTTATTTGAGCTGTTTTTGTTCAGGATTACTGATGAAGGTAAAATTTCGTGACACTGGTATAACATGGTGAGAAAACATAATTTGAATTATACCTTAGGCTTCACATTTATCTTCTGATAACTTTTAAGTCCTTTGAATACTTACACTGTTCATTGTTGTCATTTTTCACTGGAGTATCATCAGGCCACTACTAGAAGTTTATACCAAAGCAAGTAAGTATAGATATGGTTAGTTGAGCTATTTTCTAGAAATTTCATCCGTGTCAGTTTCTTTTTGTAATTTTACTAGGAAGTTTTTTCTTTTGAGACATGTTTCACTTATTTTGCAAGGTCTGAGTATCCAGTTAAAAAGTGTTAAATTTACTTGTATAAAAAATGCATAAAATATCAGGACCAAATTCAGTAAATAGAAAGAAAGTGATAACAAAATCAGTGCCTCCTATGTTGGGTTGTTTATGTTACTAAGTAACTTTCACACTTCATTGTGATATTTATCAATGACAAATCAAAATGGACAAATTAAGTACTATACCTGAGAAGGGGTTGTGAATGGTGTTAAGGAGCGACAAACGACATTACATGATGCCAACAATTGAAATTCATATGAACAAACCTCATAAAAATGACAAACTAATTGATCCATGCAATTTTTTTATAAGACCTTTATTTATTTGGTTCATTGCAGCTCTTAGACAAGGAGACTGTACAATAGTTATAAATATTTCTTCAAGTCATGTTTATAATAAAATGATTTCTCAGTTGTTTATTTTCTGTTTCATGTTATTTAACCATTTGTTCTTTGTGTGATGTAATCATCAGTTCCTGTCCACAGGCTGGCTTATAATTCTTGATGCCTAGTCCCTAATTGTTGAACCCCAGTTTAATCTTGTTAGTGGCCATTTATAACGAATTATGTTTGTTTGATTATTATTAATAATGAAGCTGCTCAATGGGCTATCTGTGCTGTGCTAACTGCAGGTGTCTGAGTTCAGTTTTTAGCATAATGACTACTTACATTTACTGCTGAACCACCAGAAACTGTAACAAAAAACTTTTTGTATTTTATTTAAACTCATCTTCATTAGAAGCTTCACTAGTACTGATGTAATGCAGTTGTAATTTTTTCTTTGTTTTTTTAAAGGAAATTGTTGTATTAGTGATTACTAATACCAAACTTAGGTAAAGATAGTATTTATGGAAATCCTAGAATTTATTTGTGAAAATAGATAAGATCATATAACTCCAAATTCATCATGTCCAGATTTACTATATAAATTTTAACACTTCCACATATACATGTAAAATAAATAAGTTTTATATCAGAAGATAGTATACTATACTTCAGAATATGTAAAATTGTGAGTTGGAAATAATATTTAACTTCACATACAATCGGGAACCCTACACAACAAAAAGTAAACTGACTGGTTGTGTCTGTTAGTCACACGTGCAACTAGGTACCCCCCTCCTTTTCAAAACACTAGTATTTTAAAATAATAATGTAATTTTGATTTTTTACAAAAATATATGTTAAAAAATTCCATTTTCATTGTGAAAAAAATTATTTTATGAAAACTTTTAAATTGATTGAATTGCCTTTAAAACATATTTCTTCATTTGTTTAAAATGATGTTTTAATTTTTTTTTTGAAAATTGTTTTCATTTTTTTATTACAGTTGTTTTAGGTGGAATCAATAATAGTTTACTGATTAAAATATAGAAGTGCACAATAGAATGATGTAGCAAACATTACAAATTCAACAATCAGTTCACTACGTAGAATAATCGGAATAACATTTTTTATATTATTCACATTAAGGACCAATTACAATAACAGTAAAAACCAGAGAAGAATTATTTTTTGTTTGTAGCTGCCCAATATGGTCAGGTGTTTAAGGCACTCGATTCATAATCTGAGGGTTGCAGGTTCAAATCTCCATCACACCAAGCATGCTCACCCTTTCAGCCATGGGGACATTATAATGTGAGGATCAGTCCCACTATTCTTTGGTAAAAGAGTAATCCAAGAACTGTCAGTTGGTGGTGATGACTAGCTGCCTTCCCTGTTGTCTAACACTGCTAAAGTAGGAACTGCTAGTGCAGATAGCCCTTGTGCAGCTTTACACAAGATTCAAAACAAACTTGTTTGTAGCTTATGCTTGTAAGAGTCATTGCTAAACATTTCAGATATCTACATTGAATAACAGTGAAGCAATGTTGGAAATAATAATTAGCATACGTATAGAGCTGGAATCATTCAGTTAAACCTTAAAGAGTTTTTTTAATAAATTCTTGGATATTCATTGTGTTACATGTAGCTTTGATGTTTGACATTTTGTTGATTATATATTGTAGTTGTTTATCAAAAAGTATATTTTTTCAAATTATAACTAAAGTGTTCACCTTTTTGAATTTATTTTAATTGAAATAATTTTGTTGTGTAATGTATCATTAATGTATTAATGATAGGTGCGAAAATGCAGTATCTCATAATAAATTCAAAACAAATTATTTTTCTGCGATTTCACATTTTTTTTATTTTAGCAAATGAAATGTATAAAATTTTCCTTGATAAATATGCAAACAAAATTATGCTTTCTTGGTATGGTTTGTTTTAGTTTGGTTTCTTCTTTAGGAACGAGAGAGGAAACGGGAAGAACTGCTTCAAGAGAAACGAATGTATAAAGAAAAGAAAATGGTATAGTTCTAGTTCTTACATGTTAGAGACATGGTTTCTAGAGAAAAAAAAAATTATTGTATTTATTAGTTAAATTCAGAAAGTAGATGAAATGGACAATCACATTATTTATAGTGAGTTACAAAATTATTGTAATGAAACATAAATTAAAAATATATTAATTTCCTTCAGCTTTTTTTTACCACTTAAAATAACTGACTGGATAACTTAGCAAGTTGTCTGAAAATATAACTTCAGTTTTACTATGTAGAGTAAGAAAGCTAAGTTTATTGTATAGAGATACTTGCATTATGAACAGATATAGAACTGTCTTTAAAATGTAATTAAATAGCATGTCTACATGGTGAATACCATTCAAACTTAAAAGTTTTTGGTATGTGTTTAATCAAATATATTAAGGTACCTTTCCTGACTTGATTTTTATATAAATAGATGAAAAACTAAAATTTTATTAACTTCCTTAAACTTTGTATCAATATATAAAAAGTAAACTACAGTTTTTGTGAAGAATTGCAAATAGTTCAGTTCTCGCATAAATCGCTGTTCTTCAGTGCTGCCATCTATACGGAAAAAATTTTGTTGCAAATGCCACAAGCCTTGATGATCCCTTTCGTCAGGAGCTGACTGATTCCAATCCATCTGGCATGTGACAAACCTCCAGTAATAAGAGCATGACATAATCTCTTGATGCAAATGACTCCTTCCATTCAAAAAAATTGTCGGTTTTCATTTGGCAGTACTAATGTTGTAATATTTAGTTTGTACTCTCTTCAAGTATTTTTTTTTCTCCATATCTTTTTATTAATTTCTCTCAATAAGTTTACTCTTTACTGTACAATGGTGATATTTAAAACTTGTTGAGGTCTTTCAAAATGGAACTATTTTATATTTCTACCCAGTTATGGAACTTGTTATTTCACTGCAAAAACCTTTTACTTGTTTCTGCCAACAAAGTTATGTTTGGTTATTAATGTGGCATTATGAAGTCTGCATTACCACTTTGGAGGTTATGTGTTCTATTAGCACATTTACCCAGGCTTCAGGTCGGGGTAGTCTGCAGAGGATTTTTGGCTTCACTGGTAGACTGATTGTCCAATAAACTGATATTCATTGAGCTTCAATTCAAGTTTAAGGCCTCACACATTTTTACATACAGTCTGCTGGCTTCAGAAAGATAAGATTTTATATTGTTATGGTTTTTGAATAATTTATTATCTCTAATTATTTGAGTTTTGTAACATATATCTTGTTAGATTGGTTGATACTTGTAGTCCAGTTTGGATTAGAAATTAGGCTTAGTTGTATGCTTTCTTTTATACCACTGATACTAGTGATTTTTGTTATTTTAGGATTACCCATAATTTATGTTACTGGTATATCAATCATTTGCTTAACTATATTGTTTTTCTTCCGTACATCATGCCTCATACATAGGTTTTGTTAATACACACTTATTTCATTTTATAAATTACCATTTATCCCATTTTCATAATTATTATACTTATTGTTAGGTTATGATTTTTATTTTTGGGTCTTTAGTGATATCCTTTATCTTGCACTTTTCAATTAGGCTTAATACATCTTTTATTTTCAGTTTACCCATATTTCTGCTTGCAGATTAATTGCTAAATGAAGTTACATATATAGCTAGTTTAAGCATAACAGATATCTCTCTATTTTTATTTACTTGTGGTTATACTTCAGGATTATTTGTTAGTTTGGTTAACAATTTGTTTTTCTTCAACACATAACATTATTACACGTTTTTTTCAAGTTTATTGCCATTAGTTTTATTTAATATATAATTTAAAATTCTTTCCCATGCATTTGTTTGGGTAGGCTTCTGGGGTATGGGGTCCATACTACCTGCTCACAATATTACTTGCCTTCCATTTCTAATAGTTGAACCAATTTCAAATGGCCCAGATTTTATCAGTCTTCATTCACTTTATCATGGATTGTATTCCATGCCTTTACTGCAGAATCTGTTAGGACTATCTATTTATTATTTTCTTAAATACATTTCCAATTATATTCCCTTTCTCTTGAGAATAATTATTTGCATACCTTGGCCTTACACAGGGTTTTTTTTTGTCTCAGCTTACAATCAATATTTTCTTCTTGGTTTTATGTCTTTCAGTACTCTGTTAATCCTATCCATTTTCTCTTCTATCTACTTTTTGCAACATCCATATTGCACTGTCTAACCTTCTACAAGTAATGTTTGTCTTCCACTTCCTTTCTCTGGTGTTTTGCCTATATTTATAAGACTTTTATAGGATACCTCCTCCTTATTCCTTCCATATAGGGGAGTTTGCTGTCTTTATTTCTTTCTTTACATATGTTCCTTATATCATTTTGGAATCTTCTAGGGTGGGACACTGCTATTTGTTTACTATCCACTGTTAATAGAGACATTTGGTCAGATATTTTTCTCCACTGGTCCATTGTTTTGGGGCTCCTCCTCTACTTTTAGCATCATGTGGGGTAACTGCCATGCTGTATTAAGTGTCTGTTGTTGCTTTTTCATTTCATTCTGAGATACTTCATCTTTATTCTTTTACATGTCCTGCAATTTCCATCTTTTATGTGTCCAATCTGAGGGTTTTCTTCATTCTTCTTGTTAGCTCAATGCTGTTTGAGAATCTGGATTGATCAGTCCTACCTCAGTCCCTTCTTGGGTCATCTCCAATTTCATATGTAGTCTTTAATCACATTTGGGTTTGCCATTTTTATACATCTGAAAATGTTCACAGTATTTATTTCCCATTACATATGTTCCTGACATCAGTGTAAAAATAACCAACATTTGGAAGAAACTTATAACAAAACACAACATTCCAGTAAACACCAAATATATTTAAAAACCAGGTACAAAAGTCCATACTATATAAAAACTACACTGACAAACACAATGCCAACATAATTTATAAAATGCAATGCAACAACTGCCAGAACTTCTGTATTGGAGAGCAAGCAGAAAAATGGAAATTAGATTCCAAGAACACAAAAAACACCTTCACACATTTTTGAACAATGCAAATCAAATAAACACAACATAACTATAGAAAATTCCCAGGTACTAACTAGGGAAATAAATATAAACAAATGGAAAATTAAAGAAGCCCCACTTATACAACTAAAACCAAAATTAAACCAATATAAAGGAACACCTTTATACCTATAGTAATTAATAACCTCATATCCAATGGCAACGCCCCCTGCAATCCCGTACCTGTTTATACTCTCGCCCTAAGATGTGTCTGGCAATGATCACTTGCAAACTCTTTCTTTCTTAACCTGAAGATGACCTAGTAAGATCAAAATGTTGTTCACTCCTTATCAACAAAAGCGTAAATACCCACATCAGCCATTCTGAGATACATTTTTATTTCAAGTGGGTTTCTCGTGATTGAGAATATTTTAAACACTCCTCTATTGGGACCATGCATTTGATTTTCCTTTTAATTTTCTTTCTTCCATCTTTGTCTTTATAAATTCACAGATGATCATATCCCCTATGATGTCAGATTTCCTGCTTCCTCTCTCTCTTCTGGATTTTTTTTTTTTTTTCCTCATGCTCATCTTAAGTGATTGGGAATGTGGTTCAATCAGTAGATGGTTTAGGACTATGGACTTCAGGCAAAAGGTCTTATTCCCTTCACACCCTGCTAAAGCAAAGGAGAATAGCTACCCATTCCTGCCATGCCTCATATTGATTATGTTGATATGGTATGCATTTCAAATAGGGTTTCATAGTCCCCCATTGCACTCTCTCAGATGTTGTTGTTTATCCCGATTCTCCATCTTGCTTTCTCCTCCCTTTCTTTTTGGTACGTTCAAGAGTCCTTACCACTTTCCAGTTCCAAGCTGTTGGAATGGTGGACTGTGGAGGTATCCTCCTGAATGTGTTAATGAAAACCAAATAATATATACATATACTAAATATACATAAATGATTATAAAACCATTTATTTGAGAGTAGGATGGTGGTGTTCTGCTGTTGTAGGTGACAAAATGTTCTCCTGTGTGTGGTAATGGAGTGAGCCATTAAAACTGCAGTTCACTCCTTTGATTTGGATCCTACCCCTCCACATGAATGTCACTTCTCAGTGGCTGGATTTTGAATTTAGAGCTGAACCAATCACCATAAGTACTCACACATGTGTTACAAATGTCTGCATTCTCTCACTAATTTATACTCTTTTGTTATCCCTTGAGGTTCTTATTATTCCAAGGATATTACTGAGCTTGGAGTGGTTCCTGTCATTTTGATTCTGAGTGAGATGGTTTTTGTAACATGGACATCTCTTTGATGCCAGGTGTTGGGTTCCTGAATTGATCAGTTAATTTCTCACAAGTGTTATCATGTGTCCTGTGCATAGGTTGAGAGGTGCGAGATTCCCTCTGATCTCATGAACTTGAAGTGAAGATGGTATGATCTTTTTTCCTACCCTCACCAAATTGCTGGGTTTTAAATTGTAGTTAACTTGCCAGCAGTATGATCCTCTTTTCTACCCACACATGGATGTCAGTTTCCAGTGAATGGGTTTTGGATTGTAATTGGCTTGTCAATGATATAATCCTCATCCTAATCCCACATGGATGTCAGTTGTCATTGGTATGTGTTTTCGATGTAGGTGACTTGCCATATATGTCCATCATGCTCTAGCCATTTTACATCCAGAGATGCATCCTTTTACTCTCACTCACATTTATGTATTATGGGATTGAGATTCATGTATAATGTGGTTTAGATCACAATCTAACCATACTTTTCTTCCTATTGTTTCTGTCCATATCTGCAACACCTTTTTCCACACTAGGCAAAATATATACCTGATACAGAAATGGTGTAGTCTCTTTGTTAGTGTTCTTTGGATGCTTTTTTTTTTTTTTTTTTTTTCTCTCTGGTCTCTCCACCTTTTCATTGTGGGACTTTAGTTATTTACTAAAGGGGAGGTAATGTACCGTATCATAAGTTATAATTTTCCTATTTTGAAAATGTATTTCTGATAGGTACATACCTACTTCACACTTCCCACCATTCCTCCTCCCCTTATTGGTGGAGGAGTGTTGCATGATGATTTGCACATGAGATGCATTGGAATCACTCAGTTCTAGATGGGTGGAAGTGTCAAGGTCAAGGCTTGTGGCATAGTTTTTGTGTATATGTTTTGAAAAAATAGAATTTACTTTTGTACAGTAGTTCCATTTTCATCAAGTTTTATTACACACTATTACTTTGACAGTTGTTTTTTCTTTTGTTGTACTAGGATGTGATTTGATTATGATAAAAGTTTAAGTTTAAAATATAATTTTTTGAATCGCTGTAAACAATTCCTTTTGTGGAAATATTTAAAATGGAATAACTTAATTTTTATTTATTTGTTGTTAATATCGTTAATAACTGCTTCACTATACTGGCACTAGGAGCAGAGAAGAATGGAGTTGCAAGTGATTAGAGAAATGAAAAAACCAGTGGATGATATGATGTTAAAAGATTCTGTTGTGAGTTATAAATTAAAATAGCTATTAATCATAGTAAAACTTTTGTTATCATTGTATTTACTGATTCTTGCATGGGAAAAAGCATTAGAAAATTTCTTTTTTAATTATATTTATTTAGGGAATGCCATCTTGTATGTTTATTTTAACCTCTGGCAATAAAACAGTAAAAGGATTATTAAATTAAATATAATTCAGGAATGTACATTTTACTCTTGCAAATTTTTGAAAGTTTGGAGACAGTTTGACTGATTAACGAAGAGAATGTTATTATAAATGTACAATGTGTAGACAATATTATGTCATCCTAAAGTCCTAGCAATTTACAGTGACACATAAATATATGTATTCAGTATGAAACAAAGGGGTCACATGATCAGAAATTGCTTTGCAACTTAGAATAGGTTACATTGGCAACCCAGGGCAATGTTTTGAGGTGGAGCTGTTTTGTTCAAGTCATGAATCCAAATGAGAGATCAATACACTGAAAAACCTTGGAGACATGGCTTCAAGACTGCTGAATTGATCACATGGATGAAGATATCAACTGTACAAAGCAGTCCTTCATTTACACCAACTTTCCATGCAACCACCAGAAAAAATAACTAAAACTCAACACACAAACAAAATTAACACCAACCAACAACACAACATTACCCTGCATTTACAATTTATCCCTAATACAGTGGGGAGCCGTTAAGCCGCGGTATTTGGGGAGTCAACTTGCTTAACCGCAGCTTAAGTGGTCCGCGGCTTAAACCTTTGTGACTGAAAAGCCGAAGTCGCCAACAGCTCTGCCGAGGATCCTCATCCGGGCCATTGCGTGATCATTATAATATTAATGTATAGACTATTCAGATACAATAGAAAAGTGCCGTTTTAACACAAACGACCAATGCATTGCGATGGTTCGCTTTTCCTCTTTTTAATAAATAAAATATACAACACAATTTTGATTACGATTTATTAATAATATGAAGATTACAATAAAAATAAACCTTGTCAATATGATATGCTTTCTATTAATTCAGAAACTGAAGTGATTTCTATTGGGTTTGTGGCCAATATATACAATTCCATAAAAATATCGGATTATCGAATTAAAAATAATACTTTAATTATTGATCACTTTTTTCATGGATTTACTGCGGATTAACTTTAATGTATGGAGAGGTGTGATTCGGTAACAATGGCGGCCTCCATAAAGCTGACATAGAGAGCGGATAAGGTAGATTAACGGTCGATTTCTATTGTAATATATTTTATTTATTTCCTAAATTAAAGCAAATCCTTTTTAAATATCCCCTTGAAGTTATAAAGCCAGGATTAAATTCATAAGCCATGTTTTTACACGTTCTTAAATTAGCGGTGAGCTGCGATAATCCTCGCTCACATCGCTCACAAGACTTGCTACAGCGGCTTAAGCGATTTTGCGGTTTACTGCACCGCGCTTAATGGCATTCCACTGTATTAGTTTAAAAATTAAACAACACTCAGAGAAAACTTGCTGTTAAATAAAATTCCTGTTGAATTCAAATTCTCCCAAAAACCCAGCCTTAACTAAATTCATAATTAAATAAAAATTACCTGGTATCACATGGCACCAATTCATTTATACAGTAATGTGCAATAAGTTTCCAGAATTCTTCAATGGAGAAACCAGAAGAAAATTGAAAACAAGCTTCACCAAGTTTATTTTTTTAAAAAATCCTCATGTTCACCACCATTGCAACACAAAAAACCGTAGTATATTTATACAAAACAATTTTAAATAAAGAACCAAATATCAATAAATGCAGAAAAAAGGATGCTATCTTGATTGAATGGAACAATACCTCGAGGTTTCAAGATATTCATGTGTCTATAAATTAGTTGTACTTGAGAATGACATAATTTGTATAACATGTCATACACAATAGAATAAGGTTTTCTCATTACCCAGTAAAGCCATCTCCAGTTTTAATTTCTAAAAAAATGTATCTCAGGTTAACCTGAAAATGACCTAGGAAGGTCAAAACATTGTTCTCTGCTTTATGAGTAAGTGTCAATACCCATACTAGCCATTCTGAGATGCATTTTTATTTCAAGTGAGTTTCTTGTAATCAAGAATTTCTAAAAAAATTTTTCTCTTGATCAGATTTAAATATTATAATACATTATTGAAAAAACAGAAAATTTTATTACAAATACCATTTAAATTGAAATTATCTTTATAAAGTAATAAAAGTATAAACAAACTTTCTTCAAATGCTGTGAAAAAGTAATGTATTCTCTATGATACATTTATAGTTAATTTTTGGACATTGAACTGGAATGTATTAACTTGTTAATTATTAAATTTGGTATTTAATAGAATATTTTCCAGTAAAATAAAATTTTGAACAATGAGATAATTTCATACAACAAGAATGATAATTTTTTTATTACATAAGAAATTTATAAATTTAAATTTTCTCTGATATTGAACATTGTATGTGCTATTTTTTAAATTATTATTATTTCATTTAAAAATTGTTTTCTTTTACAGCATGTAGATTTTAGTTCAATCTCTCTGTAAAGGGTGCACTAATATTAGGTGCCTGTTGGTTAATTTTTCTGTATGTTAATATTTTATTTTCAGCCTCTCCCTACCTTGAACAGAATTCCTGGACTTAAGTTGGCAGGAAAAGCATTCTCTAACACCCTAATGGTTTTTGAATTTCTTCATAACTTTGGTGATACAATAGGTTTTGGTAAGCTTTTCCACATTTATTTTTAATTGTTAATTGGAGACTTTAAAAAATATTGTTCTTGAACTCTTTTCAACAACTGTTTTTTTACTAGTGTAGTAATATTCTGTATTTAAAATATGTAATGCATAATTTTATAGCATTTGGGTGTACAGTTTAGGGAAACTTTTATAGGTTTCTTTGTTTACTGAAAAAAAAACGTTTTAACTAAACATTTGTCATTAATACTAATTTAAGAATTAAGTCTAATTTTTATTTAGAAGAGCTTCTTGAGTATATTTTACAGACCTCTGAATAATACTGGTTTGTCTTTTCATACTAATGAAAACACCAGTGCATGTTAAGAATTCTTCCTATCAAAATATAAACAAGCTAATAGAAGGCTCCATTTTTAGTACATTAAGAGCTTTAATTTTTATATGTTCACTACTTTATATCAAAATGATATGCAGAATTGTATCCATCAGGACCTAAATAACATGAATTATTATTTTTTCCTTTTAACCACTGATAGTATTCTAAATATTGTCATTTTATTATAGATAAGAAAAATATGCTTTTAAGTTAAATATGTTCTTAGATGTGAATGTGATGTATTTTTTTTTAGACATGGAGAAGTTTCCAACATTAAATACCTTCCAGATGGGATTACTAAATAATGATGAAAAGAGTGAAGAGGAATTGTTATCAGTTGTTCATCATTTGCTAATTTGTGCTATTGATGATCCTGGGGTGCCAAACCGTCCAGAGGTACGACTTCGGAAACAAAGTTTTTTCTTTTAAAGATCGACTGAGTGTTTTAATTTTAAATTAAACTTTATGTTATGGTTCTCACATGATTCATATTTTTCAGCTTTCAGTAAGATTGAAATTATTATAAAAAATATAATTATTAAGTTTTATATATGCTGAAATAATTTTACTAGATTAGCTTTTAAGCTGTTTTGTATGATCTTTACCCATTTAGATGTGCCTGTTGGTATACAGAAAATAAGCACACAGAATCAATAGATGAAGCCTAATTTTCACAGATGATGACCTCAGCTGCTGATTCATATCCAACATGACATATGTTGCTATTCAAAACATTTGTAATATTTACAGTTGAAATTTTTTTTAACTTTTGTGAGAAAATGAACCCAAAATAAATTACTTCAGTGTTTTTCACACCTGAAGAGGCAATAGAACTTGTGCATGCTTATGACAATTCTAGGTCTTATGAACCTGAATTTTCTGAAAATGGCATAATTTTTTTTAAAAAGTACAAACGTAGAGTTTACCCTCTCCAGGCTGAAGTACAAGGTAATTTTGATAGTAAATGCTAATAATTCATATGCATTGCCAAATCCTACACACACATTTTTAACACATTATATGATATTTATGATATCTTTTGAAATATAAATATAATTTTTTTGTCAACTTATGATTTATAATGCAGTTAAAACCACTACATTTCTTAACTGTTTTAAATACTTTACTGTTTCATGTACATTGTGTGATGTGTATACCATAGTAGGCGTAATATATTCTAGATCACGTTGTTCAAAGAAAAGGTGAAATAAAATGTCATCTAAAGTATTGAAACTGTAATAAATAGTTAATATTTATCTCATTATATCTTATACATAAAATTTATGTTCTACTTTTAATGGCATATCTAATATGTTCAAAAAGACATAACACCACTTACTTTTGGCAAAATACAATTCCAGCACTAATTACTGAGATAGCTTCAGGTTCAATTTTTTAAAAAAACAAAAATGTATTATATATATAAAAAGGTTAACTTACAGTAAAATTACTTCAGTAAAATAAATAAATGTGCAGGGAAACTCATATTCTTGACATCCCCAACCTGAACATTTCACTGTTTTCAAACTACTTGAGCTGAAAATCTGTGTTTTCTCCAACTTAGTTTTGTCTATTAGCAAGTTATCTCCACACATTTGGGAAATTTAAGGGTTTCTACCATGTGAATAAAAATGTACATGTGAGGCCAAAAATTGTCAATTATGCCTACAGTTCTGATTTTTTAAATTATTTCTTGCAAAACAAATGTGAATAAAGCCTACATCAAATAAAAATAATTTTAAATCTCAACATTTCAGTTATACTTTTATTTTGAAGGAAGTTTGTAAAAATACATCACCAATTTCAAAATTTGATGGTACACATTTTCTTGGGGTAATACCCAGAATATCTGGGTGGAAGGGGTTAAATAATGTTTTTTTTTATCATTCTTCAAAATATGTTAAATGTAGTCATCTTTTAGAATTTAACATGTTTTGCATTATTACTGTTTTGTAGTTCTGTAGTAACTATAACTTTTCATTAAGTTCAGTTAGGATTTAGGTGAAGATGTATTTGGTAAACATTAGTAGTAAGTTGACTATCAGAGGAAGTATTTAGTTGTTAGAGATTACAGAATTACAAAAAAATATCCAGTTCTTCAAGGTATCTATATTTAATATACTGATTGGTGTTTTAGACTTAATGAAAGAATTGATTATGTTGAGAATAAAAAATTAGAATTAAAAAGATATTCCAGACTTAAAAGCTAATATGTATTAATAATCACAGCCGTAACTCTGTAGGCTTATGATACTAGAAACCAAATTTTGATACCAATGGTAGGCACAACACAACTAACTAATTGTGTAGCTTTATGCTTAGTTACAAACAAAGCATGAATAATGAATACTTTTAAAAATTTATGAGAATTCTCATTGTAATGCATCAAAGTTACAAATGTGCTTATTTAACAAAGATGCTGTTGTGGAAAAATTATCATCTCCCTTTGTATAATGATCATCTTACAGTCATTCTGTGTTTTTCAGTAAATTACCTTCATTGTCTCATGACTACCAATATACAGGAAAGCTTTGCTTTTATAATTTTTAGCATTTGTTTTTCATATTTATTTTATAAAATTAAGATTAACCTTTCACTTTTTGCCAAAAATTTTTTATATTTGTTTCCTAAAATTCCCACCATTCCAAAGCTGTAGTTTTAAGATAAATGTAATGAAATATTACAGCATTTTTCTTCTAAGCTTGCAAGAGGTGGATGTGGTATAATTTAGTGATATGCTGTTGTGTTTGTTTTTAATATCAAATATATGTTGATTTTAAAAAATGAAAGAAAGAAGTGACCATTGTAAAATATAGTCACCTGTAGAAAGTTATTACAAATGAGCTAAAAGCTTGTGCTTTCAGAAAAATAACACTGGGTTGTAATTGTCTAAAAAGAATTGTTTGGTTTTATGTTTTGCAATCTGAAGTATAAGTGTAAAAGAGTATTTATATTATGTAACATATCTTTTAGGCTGTGTCTGTTCTTAGTCAGAATCTGCGAGATGTTGATGTAGCCAGTAATAATGTATCTGAAGTTCTTCGTCTGTATTTCACTGCACTTGACAAAACAAGCAAGGTAAAACACAGTAAAGAACTATTGTAATCCATATAATGATTTAATGAATTAAACATTTAATATCTATTTATTATTCTAGTGATTTTAGTATTTCCATTGATTAATAGATTTTATGTAATAAAAATATTAAAAATAAATAACCTGTATATGTACCTTATGTTTTTTTTCATATTTTAAAATGTTTTTGAGCATTCTTTCACATAAAAATTTCTTGCTTTTTTGTATACAAAAATATGAACTAAAAGTATCAGTTGTGTTCAGGGAAAGGATAAAAATAAAAAAATTTCAAATTAAAATTTTATTAAGAAATCTTCCCATAAAATTAAATCAAATGTTTAGTAATGTCTCATGTTAAATTTGTATGTACTGATAAGTATCTTTTTATGTTGATAGATGTGCAAGTGGTTGACAGAAAAGCCCTTTTTGTCTTTGAATCCAACACAGAAATCAGAAATCATGACTTCACTGTGCAACAACTTGTTATGTAGCCGAGGTATTTTAAGGTATGTTTTCAAAGTACTTAGTCGTAAAATGGCATGGGGGTTTGACAGTATTTTTTGGAAGCTATAAATCCACATTATAACCTAGCAATATCTATAATGTTGATAAAAATGAATAAAAATCCTCTAACCTTATCACTTTCAAAAGGTGGACCTCTTCTTCTTCAGCAGCAAATTTTCTAACATCATGAATATAAGTGTATAATTTGTGCCAAACTCATGAGATTATATCAGACTAAAAAGAAAAATCCAAAATGAGGTATTCAGAGTGAACAACCATTATATGATACACAGAATGTATTTAAACATTTACTTTTGAAATTAAGAAATTAAAACTTATATAATACATAATTATTTGTATTATGTTTTAAGATTTTTTAAGTAATGATTTGCTCATGCATTTTTGTTGATTGTTTAACATTAAAAATACCTTTGAGCATGAGAAAATCATCAATTTTAATGTGCAAAATATTTATAACCTCCAGATGATTATCAAACATTTTTGTTTAGAAACAAATTTGTATTTTATTTCTTATTTTAACTGTTTTGCCCGTTACCAAGTTTGGTTAATTTTACAGACCTCATAACCACTTTAAACATTTAGGAAATAAATATCAATTACACTTTTTTTTATTTTAGTTATACACTTTCTATATTTATTATTTTTATTTTATTGATCTTTCACCTTTATCTGACTAACATTACAGAGGTTACAACGATGTAGCACATGCATACTCATGTTACCATGTTCAATATTATAAAACTGGTATTTACAAAATAATCTGTCTTGGCTTTGTTTCAGTGGACCAATATTTTGTAAAATATGGTCACATTTCAGTTATAATGCATCACATATGTGTATACATTATTTACAAATAAGTTCTTAAATTTTAGTTATTTTTCTTAAAACAAAGAATAGTTGATAAAGAAATATAAAAAAAACAATAATCTCTACTGCTTACAGGAGTAAGAACTTTGTACTCACTTGCCATATACATGGCAGGCCATACCTTTCATCTGAAGTCCTGTCACATTTCACATATGTAAAATAAAATAACTTTTTTAGGTTTTATTTATAATTTAAAAAAATTATAAATGACTATATCAAAATCACAGAATTCCACTGTAATTTATAAGACTTACCAACTAAACTATATTATGGTCTAAGAAAAAAATTGGTTTCAAACAACATTTTCACCTACCCCTTACTTCCAAGATTTAAGACAGAAGAAACAATCTTGGGAAATTTCTACTTTAAGAGCTTTGGAAAACCAGGTGGGAAAAATTTTGAGTTTTTGATTGGTTATAAAGCCATGACAGAACAAAAGAGATGTATATAAGGAAGTACTTGATTCACTAAATATTGTGAAATCTTCACAAATAGAAAAGATAAAGGTTCTTATTTTATATCCCAGCTTGTCAGTATCAGTAATATAAGTTTTTAATTCATAATAAACTCTAGACTTTCTAGTTGAACATCACAAACATCTAATTTGAACCAAGCTGTGTTCAACATACAATGTGAAACATAAAAATTGATATTTAGGAATTTTGTTTTAGTAATTACTTTTAAATTAAGTAATGTATAATATTAAAAATGGAAATATAGTCTACAATGTGATACTAAACTTATTGGCACATATTCATAAAATAGTAGTTCAATAAAATTTTGAATGCAAGTCTACAACATTGTGGCATGCCCTTTGACCTCTGACCATAGAAAAACCCATAGCAAGAGAGTTAATGGATTTTTTGTTCTTGTTGCTGATGCCACATAATGAGAATATCAAAGTGACCATGTGGAAAGCACATAGTGGACTATAATATTGATTTTTACTGTCCCAAAAAGAAATTTAAATATATAGTGATTATTCTCTTATGTTATTATTATTATGCTATAAGTTCATGATGCTGAAATGTTCATCTCAACAATAAAAATGTTTCATGTTTTACTAGTATAAAATAAAGTATGTATAAATGGAAATAATGTGGACTTTTTAAATAGTGCTGCATTTACAGTGTTTACAAGATAGACTGCACAAAAAAGTTTCAGCATCTGTGTTGAATGTGTTATGATAATATTGTACAGTTGTGATTGTAAATTTCAAAATATGTTTAACATTAAATAGACTTATTCATGTAGTAATTGGTTTGTTTCACTATCTGTTACATAAAATTTGTGTTTAGTATTCAGAAGAAGCAAGCCAAGTGTAGCTATTGACTACCATCCCAAGCTCTATATTGGAAGGTCAGAGGTCTTACACTTCTGTACGTAAAGACTTATAGAAAATAAGTAGATAAATTATATTATTTAATGAAATATAAATGATATTTATATGTGCATATAATGCATATATATGCATATATATCAAGCATGTGATATAACATGCTCCCCATTTTCAGTTGTGAAGACACTACAATTTTAGTACAGTCTGTCCTGCTATTTGGTTAGTAGTAACCATGTAAGCAGTTATTGCTGCTAACTCATTGCCTTACATTTAGACAACAGTTCTCAATTAGGGATAGCTATACCTGAATTTCAGGAGTTTCTGAAATGGCCATTTAGCTTATATGTCACATAAGGTGCTATTCAGGCTGAAAATATAACCAGCATCAATCAGGAGTTAGTACTAGCTACACCTTTATCTGTATCTTATAATAAATTTTAAATGCTTCTAAACCATATTAGTTACCTGTTAGGAGGAATAAATCAGTGTGCTTAATGTAGTGGAACTGTGGTAACTTCAACCCATCTCCAGTCAACTCAGAATTAAACCTCAGACTTTCTGGATTAACATAAGTGCTGTAGTAATTTAGTATGTAGGTTAATCTACTAATAATTGTTTTCAAGGCACTTCTTAAGAATTCAATGTAACACATTTTTCCCATATCACAAACAAGGCTCATCCATGAGATGTTTGAGGATCATGGAACAGCAGTTGGTACTTTTACTTTTGTATTTCTGGGAATTCTGAACCTCTTAGAAGCAAAGCAAGTCCTTTTGTTAGCTAAGCTAAAGCATTAACCCACTAGCTGAGTTAGCAAAGCACTTGTTTGTGCAACTAATAGGCCCAGGTTCAAACTTTTTTGCCAAAAATACAAAAAAAGTGGATTAGATCAAGGAAAACTGCTGATCAAATAGTCCTTCAACAACCCTGAAATAAAGCTAGAGGATGTCTTGTTTGTTAGTGGTAAAGAACATAGTAACTTAAGTTGTTTAAAAGTGCCATATGAACAATTGATATTGGGTTAATTCTTTAGTTCACTTGGTTATCTCACTCGTCTGGTTGTGTGAGAGGTCTTGTGTTTGAATCTAGAGCATAGAAATAACGAAAGAAAATGAGATTGCCACTCAAGCACTTCAGTTGTCATCACAAAAGTTGATATTTCTGACAATTTAAGCTGCTTTTAATACAATATTTTTATAGTTCATTTAACATCTTCTTAGTGATTGTAATTCAAATTTGTAAAAGACAGTTCATGAATTAGTTACTGTTGTCTCCATCGGTATTAATCTGTGTAACTAAACAATAATGAGGTTATATTTATTTTAGGCAAATCGATTCCAACATTGAAACTGTAAATAACTTGCGTCGAGATAAATGGATTGTTGAAGGAAAACTGAGAAAGTAAGTTTTTAGTCCATTAAGACCACATGTAAATTACCTGTTGATTTTTATTTTCTAAACATGTGCACTGTAATAGTTATTAAGCCAGTAAGATGTTATTTCAAATAAAAACTGTATTTAAAAAAAATCTTGAACATTTAAGTTATTTTTTTTAACTCCAAACTCCACAGAAAGATTCTATGTAATAAACACTCATATGTCTTTGAGTTCTTCTTTCAATTCACCTTGTAACTTTCTTGTTCACATTTATAATGTTTATTTTTCAAGCCTTCATCCACATTTTTCAAGTTTTTAATAACCAACCATTAGTTAGTTTTTAATTAGTATGTACAGTTCTGAAAATTTCTTTCCCAAAAACTTTCTTAAGATAATAAAGTAAACCTAAAGTTAACCATTTTGCTTCAGTAATAACAAAAAGAAATTGTATTATCCTTTGCAAAGTTTCTACAGAACACAAGTAATAATAAGCCAGTATTGTTACTTATTTGCATCTTAGACTGAAAGTCAAAAGATGTTTTTCATTGAGAAAAATCAGTCAGATGAAGATATTGATCAAAAGAGCAAAAATCGTAATAAAACTTTGATCCTTTTTTTTTTCAAAATGCTGTTACAGACTCCGAAACATTCAACAAATCAGGGCATTAAAATGCCAAATAAAACAGGAATCCATCAATACTTCTGTTGACAACAACAATGGAGAAGATTTGAAGGAATCTAAAGCCAAGCAACAGAGTTTTGAAATGGGAACTAGCATAGATATGAATGTAAATACTGATGTTAAAAATAAGAGGGTATTGTCAGGTAATGAAACGTGTAAGACAACCAAAGGGGGTAAGGACAAAACAAAAGAAGAAGATGAAAATGATGATGAAAGTGGCAATGAGAGTGATGCTACTCGAGCAACAAGCAGATTGTCAGAAGGAGAGGTAAGTGCAAAAACCTTACTATTCTGTATAGAAGAATAAAAATCAAATCATTTTATCTAGTACTATCAAATACATAGTTTTTGTAAAAAGAAATTTGGTTTTATTATAGAATTTGTTTTTATAAAAACCTTTTAGTTGATAGTTTTTTTTTGTTGTTTGTTTTTTTATTTGGCAGACTACTGACCACCTGAAAAAAATTATCATTCTTGGAAAGTTCAATGAGAGTAAACATTCTTAGTAACCATATGTTGCTCATTATTTACTTATTTTTAATTTTCATTTTAATTGAAGAAGAAAGAAAAAATAAGACGTTAACTGCAAAATGTCTGCATGTGCCAGAAAACTTACTGAGCTTTACATTACCATTTCATTGTTATAATTTCTGAAATGCAAATAGCATACTCATTCATAATTGTTGCTGTTCTTAATCAAAGAACTCATTACATTATTCCGATATTAATTACTTAATTTCCATGTAATTAATTGTATAATGTAATTTATATGATAAGCAATAGGTATAGCAGGTGTAACATATAACATTCTTTTTGCCCTCATTTGTGGTCTCTCAGCAAAATGCATACAGATCCACACTTTGTTTTCAGTTTTTCTAATAAAATTAGTTGAACCCTCAGATATTGCATTGGAGTGTTATGGTGTTTAATTTATATCAAAAAACTGTTTTATAATTGAAAATGTTTTTCAACATTAAAAATAAAAAAAACTTAATTTCTTATTAAACAGATTTACATGAAATGAATAGTAATATATAATATAAATAAGGTATTAGATGTAATAAGATTGAATTTCTTGTTTGTAGAAAGTGAGTATAATCTCAGCATTGTCTCAATAGATTGATCATATTACCAAGTGAGGTACAGCAAAATGTAAGGGAACAAGTCAAAACATTTTGTCATTTCTGTTGATCCTAATCACCTTGAAGTAACCAAACCAGTTGTATTATGAATGGGCTGATAATAAATAACACAGGAAGATCTGAAAAGATCATCCATTAATGTTCCAAACAGTACAGGTGATGAAATTTGAATCAAGCAATAAGAGGACTTATTATTCTTGAGATATTTACATAAATACATTTTATTATAGGAAATAGTGTAAAACACAGAATATACACAAAAGAGGGGCATGATTGATAGACAGAAAATATAAAAATTGAAAGCTGTAGATAATAGTTTTGTAAATAATTCAAATTAGGCTTAAGAATATAACAAGTCAAAAATTTTGAAAAGAATATTTATCCCTTGGTTTTCAGATATAATGAAAATACTATTTAGATTTGTGTTGACACCTTTAGGCATCTGTGAGTTGTTTCTAAAATGCCAAACCATGTAGAAATTACCAAATGGGATTAACTTATATTGTGATTAAACTATCTTCCAGTTAAAACAGTGCATAAGTTGAAGCAAAGTTTGTTAACTTTTACTATATTGTTGTTTTTAGAAAGCTTTTAGAATATTATTTTCCTTCAAATATTTTTTTCAGCATTACTAAATGCAGAAAAGTTGCAATTAGCCATGTATGGAAATTGGTTAATCTAGTCTTCATTCAAAATCTTTGCTGTCAGATAAACAAAGAAATCAGATGAACACATAAATATATGAGACATTTGAAATATAATTAGAAAATTTATTTTAAAGAAAGACTATTAAAAATGCAGAGTTTTCTTAACTATTACAGAGTTTTTTGCTGATGCTTGTTATGAAATCAGATATTTGTAGCAATGAATTTTTAAAAGGTTTCACTGCTAATCAATTTTAGCATAATAATGTTTTAAGCAAGTGTTTTTATAATCCTTTGCTCATATAGTATTACACAGATTATGTGAGCAACACACAAGACTTAATTTGGCTAATCATAATTTACTTATTTACTTATGATGTAATGAATCTGCAACTGTGTTTCATTTTTAAACAGGATGAAGAACTGGGTATATGTGATGAAGAATTAGGAAAAAGAATTGAAAAACTTTCCAAGGTAAATTTTCAAGTTGTGTATCTTTACTTTTGTATTAATATGGGAAATGTTAATTTAGCTATTAGTAAACTCAGAGTTATAAGATATAGTTACAAGTAAACGTGTTTTTGTATCTTTTATTAAAATCAATACTTTTAGGAGGGACAATGTTATTCAAACCGATCCGTCTAACTGGTAGAAATAGATCCATCTAAATAAAAGTTACATTTAATGTTTTTAATGTATTACCATCTTTTACGAGAAACGGTGAAGAAACGCAACATTTAATGGATACTTGGACATGAGTTTTATAGAGATGTTATGCAATATTACATTTTTCGGTTTTGGTGAATTTATGGGTGTGATGTTGAGGAGAAACATCTTCTTAAGTATGTTTCAATGCAGCTGTATTGTTGTCATGTTTGATGAAATTTCTTTACAAATAAGAAAACTATTTCATTCCTGTCCATAAGTTCTACTTCCAACTAGCTCAGTTGTATAGTTTTATAAAGTTTGATTTTAAAAGTACCTTTGTCAACAAAAAGGGAGATTTATTTTAAAGAATGGTTTTCTTAAACAAGTAAAAAGATCAATTAGATCAATTATGAGGTTTTAATGTGATAATAGTCCTTCACTGGGACAACAGTAAGTCTATGGATTTACAGCGCTAAAATCAGGGGCTCAGTCCCCCTTGATGGACACAGCAGATAGTCTTACGTGGCTTTGCTATACGAAAAACACTCTATTGATATGGAAATATAAAGTTTACTGGTTCTTTTTAAAGAAATAGTAACCAAATAGTCACAAATTTTATTCTTCAGCAGACTCAATTTTTTTTACATGGATTTTCTAACATTAGTTAATTAAAAACTTTGTCTTCCTATTATGTTCATAATTTAGGTATTTCTTTTATATTTTGGACATGTTTCAATGCAACTTCAAACAAATTGGAACAGCCTTGAATCATGAAATTATTTTTTTCATTGCATAATTTTTGCTCTTTTGTGTTAAACATCATAAAATAATATAACTCATTAAAATAAACTGAAAGATATATTGCATTATAAAAATATGAAAATTAGTGTCAGTACAAAACATCATTAATGAATAATGACAGTGGATATTTAAAAAGCATTGATTGATTTTGATACAGCTTTATTTCTTTTTTACACTCTTCCTCAACTTAATTATGTAATTCCACAATTTTTTTGCCTGCAGCAACAAGCACAGTTTCACAGCAAATTATCCAAGGCACTTCAGTCTCTTAGAGCTACAAGTTTTGGTCAGGATCGGTATCATCGTCGTTACTGGGTTCTTCCATTATCTGGTGGCATTTTTGTTGAAGGGATGGAGTCAGCAGAACTGGAAAATGAGCAATTTGAAGAACAGGATGGAATACTAGTAGAAAAGAATGAAACAGATCAAGAAAGAATAGACTGTAGAAATAAAGTAATTGATAAAGATGAATTTCAAGATGCACCGGCAAAATTGGAAGTAAAAGATAAAGTAGAAAATCTTGTAACACCTTTGAAGTTGGAATCTATGGAAGTAGACACACATATAGATCTTCCAGAAGAAACAAATAAAGCTGAAGTGAGTTTCAAAGAAGAAATCACATCAGACAAAATACATGAAAATGAAAAGAAACAAAAAACTGAGCATTTAAACTTTGAAGAAGATAAAGCTATTAATATTGTTAATGAAGATGGTATGAATGACAAAATGAGTAATGCTGATAAAGGTTCAAAAGGAGATAAGGCTGTTACAAGTGCAATTTCTAATATAGAAATTCAAGGGGTTTCCAAGCATGGAGACACTCCAAGTTATGACAAAACTTTATCCAAACAACTGAAAAGTTCCCAAGACACTGTTGTTTTGTTAGAGACAAAGAGGCCACAAAGTGATGAAAGTGTGTTGAATTCTAGCACAGCTAGCAAACTTGCTATTCCTAAAACTTCATCAAGTGGTACCCTTAATATTGAACAAAATTGGTTACTTCACTCTCCATTTTTTGCTTCACTTCTTGCAGGCTCAATGCTTATGAATGGACCTTTGTTACATGGTAGGGAGTTGAATGGCAGCTACTTTAACTTACCTAAAACTGACACAGCTGTGTCTAGTTCATCATTTAGTCCATTATTAGGACTGTCCCCTGGGTTTCTGTCAGCAGAGCAAGTTCTCAAGAATCTAGCAGAGAAGCAACCAAATCAGAAACCTTGGTTTAGTGTTCTTCCTAGAATGCCTTGTGATAATACAACTTTTTCCCAAGAAGCACAGTGTAAACTAGCATCATTAAAATCTTCTAACAGTTCTCCTCAGAAGCCATTAAGTGCATCAGTTAACTCTCATTTAACTACAAAAACAACATCAATTCTTGGAACTATACAGGAATCATCTTCACAGAACCTATCCACACCCATTATCTCCAACAGCAGTCAAAGTTATCCTGCTACAGCCTTACCTTTTTCTAACCTCCAGCTTGGACTGTTAAATGGACTCCCACCTCCTCTGTTACCTAATCCACTTCTTAGTCCTGTTTCGAATTCACTTTACCACAGTACCTCAATATCCACCACAGCAGGATCTGCTCAACTCACTTCTACACCAACATCCACAGTTTCCCAACCAATAAATCCCCTATTATTCTGTTCTACTCCTACTACAGTTTCATCCCCGAGCTATACTCCTAACTCCATGCAATACGGGTTTTATTCTAAACTTAACAACTCTATAGAGGAGACTTCAGGAGTTCATCAAAAAGTATCAACGGAATCTGTGAACCATGCCAAACTTTCCTCGTTACCTCCAGGTAATAAAAAAGATTGAATATTGCTGATTTTTTAGCATTGTTTAACATCTTAACATAATACAGTTCTTTAATATAAAAAAGTATTACTACTAGTCATTATCTAGTTTATTGTAATTTGAGAAATTTTGACCAAAAGAAGGAACTGAAGGCCACTGCTTATTTGTGCAAACAAACACCTCAAATATTTTTTTACCCAAAAGAAATATTATATTCACAGTGTAACATTTTTTGTTTACTGAAGTTTAATATTTTGTTTTATACTAGGTTTTTAAGAATACAGTAATATGTATTAATACATATCTCACAAATGTTGAATTCAAATGCTTATTATAAACTGATATTTAAGTGCACAAACATTTATTTATATTTTGGTATTTAATATTCTGCTGAAAAATTAAAACATTTTCATGTACATTATGAGTTCATTGCATTCTAGATGTCTCAAGTGTTTGTCAGTCCTGTCCCATGTTATTAACCACAGTAGGTTTTGCTATATTGTCTTCCATTTTGTAGCTGTTGAATGCTGTCAGAATATACTTGTATTTTACTTGTTAGTACTGGAGATCCAAGAAAGTGTGGCTTTTCTCAATGAACTTTGAATATATGTTGTCAAATATCTGTCTAATGAGTTTCTTTTAACAACAAATGTTGAAATTGGCCCCAAAACCATTAAACAATAAGCTTTGGTTTTTAGCAACAGAAATGATCATTTACAAGCTTCAAGCTACTTTACACTTACACTAGAAGTAAAGCTTTTTGCTAGATTCAGTCCTTTCATCAGTTCTCATTTCTGTCATGTTCTTCAAGGAGCAGATAGGGAGAGATGTTTTTGGACATCTTAATGATATTTTTACACAACAAACTTGTGAATTAATTTAGTGGTGAAGGAAAGATTTGATTCATTTTTTTTTACACAGGTGAGATTTTGTAGTCTTTGTTTTTTGGATTATTCATCTGGTAAAACAACTGATGTAAACTGTGATGTCCTTTTTTAATTTGATTGCTTTTTATTTCTTTTAGCTTTGGGCTGCACTTGTTTAGAATTGATGAATCCAACTTCTAGTTTTGTTTCCTTACACTTGTGGTTTCTAAGAGAACTAATCTGAAACTGACATATCTGTCTTGTCTCAGGAGGTATCTAGTCTTGTTACAGCTTAGAATGATTAAATAATGAAGGCAGGTCAGTGGATGATCAACATAGATATGTATAATTCTTACCATCTTGTTCTTTAAGTTATTTTTTAGTTTAATTTTTGAGTATCTGTGTTTCATTTCCAAGCTCTTTTTATTTGATTGTCATTTTTTTCCAACAATCTTAAAATTCCTCATTTTATAAGTCTTCCCTAAAATAATTCCTCACTAATTTATATAAAGCCATAAAATTAAAAATATCACTGTTTTGTGTCGTCTTGAAATGTTAATGTTGTGATGACACTTCCTTTGGCCTTCTGTAAATAACTGGTGGATTCATGGGTATGGATTGAGAAGTAGTTAGGTTATATGGTTTTTATAGTAAGATTTTTGAGAAACCATAAGGTGATAAATTAAAACATTATCAGAATTTACACATCCAAACATCTAAGGAAGTTCTTGATTTCTACTAACAAACACTTTATATTCAAAATTTCTCTGTTAATATTCTACAAGTGTCACTTATCATATTAAGCTGAAGATTTGCCCCTATTCTCCCTAGTATGTTTTTGAAATATTCATAAATATTTCTTAATTTTCACTCAAGTAGTCCTAATTTTATCTCTCAAAATATTTGTTGGCTGGAAATTATCTTGTCCACAGAAACACTTTGTAAGATATGCAGTGCTAGTATTTATTTGAATGAAGTCAAATAAAATTTTGTGGTACCTAATACATGTAGCAGGAAGTTTATTTGCAGCTCACTTCTCTGAAGGTTAAGAAGGATATACAATGTTTTCTCAAAAGTAGTTTTGAAGACTATATTCTGCACTGAAACATAGATATCTCCTTCTTCCAGTACTTTCACCTTTCAATCACTTGCTCTGATTTAGGATTGTAAATAGTCATATACTGTTATAAAATTTTTTTATTATTTTCTTTTAAAGTAG
This sequence comes from Tachypleus tridentatus, assembly GCF_004210375.1. Taxonomy (NCBI): domain Eukaryota; kingdom Metazoa; phylum Arthropoda; class Merostomata; order Xiphosura; family Limulidae; genus Tachypleus; species Tachypleus tridentatus. The sequence continues at coordinate 85,718,889 of NC_134835.1, forward strand.
AGTATCGAAAAGGTTGGTGGAGGATCACTGACTCGGAACAGTTGAAAACATTACTAAATGCTCTTCATCCAAGAGGTATAAGAGAAAGGCATCTACAGAGGCAGTTCCAAAAATACTTCAATTATGCATGTCAAGCTTGTACTCAGGGTCATCATGAAAGTATGTAATATATAATTTTAAGATAAGACTTATTGTCATTCAAATGTTTTATCTTCTTTAGATCTAACAATATGGTTACTATTGTTGTGGTCATACCATAATGCAAATTATTGACACTTGTATTCTGCTTTCATAAAGAAGTATTTGTTGTAAATAAATGACTAGGGTGATAAAAATAGTGTTATCAAGTAATAATAACAAAAATAATGTTATCAAGCATTCAGTTTATTAAACTGTTTAATATGGTGAAACTGGTCAGTTTGTAATAGTAATCAAGGAATTTGTGTCACTACTTAATTTTCCCAGCTCAGCTGTTATTAAGTGCTCAAGTTTGATATAAGAATGTAAAATAACGTATTAAAAGCCTGCAATATTTACATCTAGCAGAATGTTTTAAAGTCATAGAATTGAGCTTTTATACTTGAGATGTTTATTTACATTCAAATGTTTTAAAGACCTTTAGTATTTAATATAATTTCTTTTACTTTTATTTGTTCTTATCTACTACAAGTATGTTTAATGTTTTCATATAGGTTCTGCATAGGATTTTATTACTTAGTTTGGCTCCAATGTGCAAATTGCGTGCAACAAATCTTCTTTTGATGAAATTTCATACACATTATAGTTGCCATCTGCTAGTAAACAACATTCACAAATGATATATCTACAGATATTTTCTATTTTATGCAGCAGTTAACACTATAACTTCACATGCATTTAATAAAGAAACTTAGTAAATCAAATATTGTTTAATTTCTAAGTCTTAGTTCAAGGGAGATCCAGTTCATTTACTCTTTGATCAAAGTATGTTATTGGTTGTGTATTAGTTTCCGAGAATTCCAGTCCTCGTCAGTAACCTTGAACATAAGTTAACCAAACAGAGATACAGTTGCAACAGAAAGTGTTTATACCTCTGTGTCCGGAGTGTTTTTTTGCTCATAACTTAAAAAGTATCATGATTGGGCTAATAGAAGTATAATATATTATAAATATTATACTAACACACATCTACATAAATTTTTATGTAAATTAAATGAAAAATAAACTGTTTATAAACAAATAACCAAAAATAGGAGGAGCAGAAAGTGTTTGTACAGTTCAGAACGTGTGGAAAAACTGATATTCCCGTAAATATTTTGTTTAATTTGATGAATAAACTACATTATACCATTCCAGAACTAAACACTGGGTTCATAATTATTGGAATTTAACTAGCAAAAAATGTACTTCCAGCAATTTAGTGCCATCTCCATCATTATCTGCTTGGTCATCATGTCCAGTGATTTAAAAAACTGAATTATTATAAAATACAAGTCTCGTGTTTCTCTTTCCAGTATTGCTACACAACTTAATGTGCCGAAATCTACTGTTCAAAGCCTAATTGCCAAGTTTAAGCTTGCAGGATCAACTGCTAATCTCCCACGTTCCGGATGCCTCACCAAAATTCCAGAGAGAATCAAGAGGAAGGTTCTCAGAGAAATTAGTAGAAACCCTCATTTAACATGTAATGACACACAGAAACCGGTAAGGGAAACTGGGGTTGAAGTAAGCACCTCTACAGTTACGAATATGTTATGCTCTTCTGGGTTCAAAGCATGCCATCCTCGTAGAACTCCATATTTAAAGCCTGTTCATTTAGAAGTATGATTAAGGTATGCAAAAAAGCATGTAGATAACCCCTTTACCTATTGGAAGAGTATCCTTTGGTCATACGAGACTAAAATCAAGCTTTTCGGTCACAATGATGTTCGTAATATTTTCCGTAAGAAGGGGGAATGAAATCTTCCCTTCTTTAACGCCGTCCCTACAGTTAAACACAGAGGTGGCTTGTTCATGCTATGGGGTTTCTGTAGCTCTTCTGGTGTAGGCAGCCTTCACCACGTCAATGGAATCATGAAAAAAGAAGAGTACGTTGATAAATTAGGCACTTATATCAAGAATGATGCTCAGAACTTGTTGCTTGAGCATTGTTGGATCTTCCAGCACGACAATGACCCTAAGCACACATCGAAATATGAGCAATCCTGGTTCCAGAGAAACCACATAAGTGTTCTGGAGTGGCCATTGCAGTCACCAATTGAAAATGATTGGGATGAATTGAAGACCAGGGTTCATCAGCATCATCCAAAAAACTTGCAAGAGTTGGAGGCCTTTTGTAAAGAAGAATGGAAGAAAATGCCAGTCGAGCACTGTCAAACGATCATGGAGAGGTATGAGAAGAGATTGTGCCAAGTAATTCACCTGAAAGGCTACTCAACTGACCATTAAAGTAGACTCACGACCACTTTCTGCCCCTCCTATATTTAGTTATTTGTTTATAAACAGTTTATTTGTCATTCAATTTACATAAAAATTTATGTAGATGTTTGTAATTATAAGATTTATAATATACACTACTTTCATTATCCTAATCATGATACTTTTTAAGTTATGAGGAAAAAGCTACTCACTATGCAGGGGTACGAACACTTTCTGTCGTAACTGTAAGCTGGACCAGACTCATGGTGAATAGTACCTGCTATTGTGTGGCTATATAATGTGAAGGACTGAATAGTGGGCAATAACACTTTTTCTTCACTTACCTATCCAGTGTATAGGTTTTTTCTCATTGTGAATAGAAAGCACACTTACACCAACAGTATGTGAAAACATACTGTTTATTTTCTGCAGTAATAAAAAATTATTCTTAAACGGTGGTACCTTCCCCCCATTCCACAAAACTATCCTGACCTTCATTTGTTCTCATAGGCATTGACCTTATGAACACTGTACCAATCTTTTATGCCTCTATATTTTTTGTGTCATTGCAGCAACGTGCTGATTATTTGACCATCCTTCATCAATCATATTGCAGCCTTTATGCAAGAGCAGATAGCTCCCTGCCTCACTTCCCAGTTGGCACTACAGTGTTAAGACATGCATTTTCATTTGTTCTTAAGGTGAATTTTGTTGCATTTTATTACTTGTTCATTCAGTAATTCCTGAACTTTTGTTGTTGTTTTTTGGTTTTTTTTATCAACATTTCATGTGGACATATGAATTTGTATTTTTGTGTTACAGAAAAAGTTCATGGCAATTTGGATGAAACTTGTGTCACTAGTCCCCAGCCAATCTGTGGATCCTTTTGTGGTCTACTGTGATTTGGTTGTCAGTTTCAGCCATTTCCTTCACCATTTGGATTTTGTATTGTTGGGATTTATTTGGGAGGTATGTATTACTTATGGGAGTGTGTCTCCTTTTTTCATTGTTACAGAAACTTTGTCAAGCTCTGTGTGGATGATTTGTGTGTGTGTGTGTGTGTGATGAGATTGCACTTTTCTTGATTCTCTTGCCCTACTGATTCTGCTCACACTTTACCTGTTCAAATGTCCCATGTTCCTACTTTGCCCTGCCCTTTTCTCTACTGTTTACATCCATTCTTTCTGTTCATTTTCCTCTCAGCCTCACCATTATCAGTAATTAAATGTCTTTCCACAGGCGGGTGGGGACCGGGTTACAACTCTTTTCTGCCATCCTCAAACCCTCCACAATGGATGATGCAGGTTTTTTCAGAGGGTCTTTGCATTCAATTCCAGTCCCTCCTCCTCTGTCCTCTTTTCCAGTTCCTTATTCTCCTCCTCAGGATTGAGTCTTGTCCTCTCATCTGACCAGAGTCAGTTCTCGATCTTTCTCGCAAAAGTACAATATAATGTGTGTTTTCTGTCCATCCGAATTTTTCTCCCTGGCTGTTTGTTCTCCCCCAAAAAGATGAAAGATTGAAGACCTATTATTAATCAATCCCAGCTAAATGACTTTCTGGGCACACCCCAATTCACTAACTCTCATCCTAACTCTCTTCAATGGGTTTTTTTCTCTGAATCTTTGGATGATTACATTTGACATCACAGATGCTTACTTTCATATCTCCATTGCTCAGGAATCATGTCTTTATCCTCATTTTATCAAGTGGGAGAATGTGTTCCAGTTCTGTGCACTACTATTAGGTTTTGCCTCATCTCCTTATGCATTGTATCAGGTTCTCCATGCCTTTGCACATCATCTTCATTTGCAGGGGCTTTGGATTCATCATTGCATGGATGACTAGCTCCTGGGCACCTCTTTCCAAGCTCAATCTGCCAGTCACATCTACTTCCTTATTTCAGAATCTGCTGGGGTGGGATTTCTCAATAAGGTGGAGAAGTTCTCTCTCACTCCCTCTGAATACTTCAATTTCCATCTTGGTCAGGCTTAGCCTTCTCCACTTCAGCTCCTGGATATGGAATTGAGCAGTCTCTAGAGCTTTATCTTAATTTTATCATCCTGCTCAAGACGTTCTCTTTCTTGGGAACATGGGCCTTCCTGGAAGCTCTCATTTCCTTGGATTGAGCACATATGAGTTTTCTTCAAGGAACACTTCTCAACCAGTGGAACTTCTCTCACAATCCCTTGGATCATCCTATTATCCTTCCCCCACAAACCAAGACCATCCTTATTTGGTGGCTTGACAGGACTTTTATCACAGTGGGGATTCCTCTTCCTCTGCCTTGTCCCAACTCATACCTGTTCACAGATGTTTCTTTGATGGGTTGGGGGGAGGCTTCCCTCAACTCTTGGAATATATTAGTTTGGTAGTCCATTGAGGAATCTACCTATCATCTCAACCACCTGGGGCTGTTGGTGGTTTGATGGGCTCTCACTCTTACTGCAGTTGGTGGTTATGGCTCATCCTGACAATTTAACTGTTGTCAGTTATATCTCCACCAAGGGGTGTTACCAAATCCAGGACCCTGTGTTTTCTCACATGCAACTTCCCATACTGGGTTCACATTTACAACACTATATTCTTGTTTGTCATGTTCTAAGTGTAATAAATCTGTTTGCATACTATCTACTGTGCTTCAATCCAGTTCTTCCTATGAAGTGATTCCTTCATTCAGGAGTTTTGTCAGTGGGTGTGTTTTTGCTGGGTATGTCTCATGTGGATGTGTTTGCAACTTATTGGAATGCCAAACTTCTTTCCTTTTCACCTCCTGTCCCACACTCCTCAGCTCTGAAGTAGATGGATTCAGTCAGAATTGAAGGGGCATTCATCTCTATGCTTATCTTCCAATCAGACTGCTGTTGAGGGTGCTTTCTCTCATACAGGCTACTTCTTTCCACGTTTTGATAGTTGCTCCATATTGGCCTGCTCAGTTATGGTTTCCTCTGCTTTGGCTCTTATAGAAGAAACAACCCCTTTCCCTTACCTTCATCCAGATTTCTGGTCCATCAGTGTCAGACTTGTTTCATCCAAATTTTGCCAAACTGTCTTCACTCATGGCTTTTGCCAATTCATTACCTCCTCTCAGGGATTTGCTACCCATGCAGCTTCTATGCTTACCCAATCCATGTGTCCTTCCTAATTGGCTGTGTATCAACATTGTTGGTCTACCTTTCACCAGTGTTATATTTTCTGGAGATTCCATACTTTCTGTCCTTCAGTTTCACACTTGTCCAGGTTCCTTACGTCGTTATTTGATCAGGGTTTGTCTGTCTCCACTGTTTCTAGCAATTCTGCTGCTCTGTCCTACACTTTTCACTTCTCCCATTTTCATAGATCTGTCTCCTCTCCTGTTATTTCTGTTCCCTTTATTTCATCTGCTGTGTTCATTTAGGCTTCCAAATTGGGATATCAGTGTCATTCTTTATGCTTTTGCCCATATGCCTTTAAAACCTGTTGCTACATATTTTTCGTACCACTTTTTCCTTCAGACGTATTTCTTTCTCCTCACTAGTAGACATTGTCATTCATATGTTTATGCTATTAATGTTTCCTGCATCCTTTACCATGCTTCTTATGTTCTCCTCTATCCCGATCTTTCCTTTTTTCCCAAAACATCTGCTGCTTTTGAGGGTTGCTTTGTCTTCTCTCCTGTATTTCCCATTCATACTTCTGATTGTATTCTTATTGTCTTCTTTGTCCTGTCCATTCCTTTCATTATTATATGTCTTGAACTGAATCCTTTCAGGTTTCCCATTCTCACCTTTTTATACACTGAAATCACTTTGTTTTCTATGATTTCTTTCCTGTTACCCTTACTGGCTGTGATGAGCAACTCATCTTTCTAGCTTTTCCTGAGGTTTTAATAGAAGATTGTTGGCTGTTTAAAATGTCTTCACATATGATTGGCATGTTTGCTTTGTTTATAGCTGCTTGGATCTGCTGTCATTTGAAGGAGGTTGTACAACAGGGAATGTGAGCAACTCCTAATATGTTAGTCATACATTATTTGCATGATAATGTTGTATTCTCCTCAGTAAGGTATCACCCTCTCACTCTGGCAATCCTTCATATGTCTGTTTACCTTTAACTTGGATAAATGGACATTTTGGTTTCACTTATGCATCTGTTTTCCACTTTGTGTTTCTGGTTCCATCCTATTGGTGGATGTTACCTAGTCAGGTATATTGAATCATTTTATATTAGCACTTACACTACTTCTTTTTTATGCTCACTGTGGAGATGAGGGGTTTCTGTAAGACCAATGGATGGTTTTCTTGTGGTGTATTTATATATTTATTTGTATCTTGAGGACTATCACTCCTGCATTTTATAAGTAAAACAGATAAGGATTTTTCCCATCTCTACTGACCTTTGATTCTTATAATTTTGATCTTTCTGCTTTTCAAAACAGATAAATTCAGACACTCATTGCATGGTCTCCAGTGGGTTGCCTTGAGACTCCCTAATATGTCTCTATTCCCTCTTTCTTCTAGTGAAGCACAAGGGTCCTTACCACTTCTGGTTTCCAGTCCTTGGAGTGGTGGGTCATGGTGGTTTCCTTGCGTATGTGTAATGTATAGTAACAAAATGTCATAGCCGATGTACTCACATGATGAGAAGAGGGTTATCTTGATTATGCAACCTATTATCATGCATTATGGAACTATATCTGTTATGCAAGGTGCTTCCACTAGATGTTTTCTGCCCAGATTGACCACACTTGGCATTATCCAGTGGAGCTTTTTGCCTAGATGGACCTCACTTGGCCATCTTGATATCAATGCAGAGTGCTTCCTATGGATGTGTTTGCCTGGGCAGACCATACTTGTTGATTTCTCTATCAGTCTTATGCTGCATATTACAATATACAATAAGGGATGAAATATCTTATGCAGGGGGCTTCCTTTTGATGTTTTTACCCAGATGAACTGCACTTAAAATAATCCAGAGGATTCCCCCAGATGTTTTTGCCTGGATGAACTTCATTTTGCTGTTTTGTTCAAAATTGAAGACACTTTCCCTGGGTGTTTTTAAAAGCCTAGGCAGACCACACTTGGCCTAATGCATTATATCCCAAGGTGCTCCTTTGAATGTTTTCTGCCCATACAAAACTCACTTGGATTATTTGTATATGGTCCTCTAGTCCTAGCCACATATTCTCTTCATTACCACCCTGTATGTTTTATCTTTTTTGCTGTGTAAAAGAGCATACTTGTTCCTACAGATACACCTCATATTTTAATAGTGTCATACCTGCTTTTTTTCATAGCAGTCACTGCACTTGATTACACTATGTAACAGAATTTCCACTTTTTCTTGTTCCTGGGCAGAGAGTTTTATTTCCTAATTGCTTATGCCTAAAGTAAATGGGAAAGACCTATTTTTCTCTTCAAACTTTGCTTTTGTGACCTGGAAGCATATAATGAAAATATGATGGGAGACTATATCTGGGGGCTGATATGTGAAAGTTATTTACATTACAGATGCAAATTTCAAAAAACCACTCACTTCTAAACATTTTTGTATAACTTTAGTGTAAATACATATAAATCTTAATTCATATATTGTTTTGTAAATGTAAATGTGTAAATTTGTCCATTTTTACATAGAAAATAGGTTAATTTTTAAATTTCATTATTCAGGTCTCAGAAGCAGAGTTTGAAGGGAATAATGGCCATTTTCGGTACTTTACAGCATTAGCAATTAAGAAATAACACATACTATCCAGGAACAAAATTTGTGTTACATAGTGTTATTTGTTTTTGTGCCTTCACCTTTCAATTGTGGGAGTGGAAGTTAACACCTTCTAAAACTGAAAATGTATTTGCATTAGTTACTTACCTCCCTCACTCATTTCCACCCTTCCTCCTTACTATCCTCACTAATCTGACAGTGTTTTTGGGTTTGTGTATGACAATTCTTGAAAATGAGGGTTGTGTGTTGCAATGGTAGAAGGAGCTACCTGTGCTAATATAGAAGGGGTAACAGGACTGATGAAAGGTGGTCACATGATTAGCATATGTTACTGCAGTGAAGCACAAAATATAGTGGTATAAAAGACTGGTGCACTGTTCATAAGATTTACCAATGCCTAGAGGGCAAATGAAGGTCGAGGTGGCTATGAGTGACAAGGGTTAAATATCTATCAGTAATACATTTTCAGACTTGGAAAATGTTAACTTAAACATACTTAAAGACTGTCAGTAGTACAAATTTTTGTTTTCCCTAAGTTTTTCCCTATCATGTTTAATAAATAAGAATACCTTAAAATAGTCTCTTCTTAATTTGAGTCACTGAATCGTTATTTTAGCACAAAAATTACCTCTGGCCACTTTATGGCCTTTAATACTAAAGACTCATTCTTTTTCATTAAGGACATGTGAGAGTCACTAAATCATAAAAAGACAAATGTTTTAGCATTTTATTGTATAATATTCTTTCACTGGAATTTAAAGACAATATGTATAAATGTATATATATACACACACACACACACAAACTTATACGTATATCTAGCTACAGATCTTGAAATCACAGAACTAGACAGAGAAATTTCTAAGAAAGAAGGAGGTGCTCCAGATAGGGATAAAGAAGATGACTGGTCACCAGAAGTGGCGTCACGTATGGACTTAGGAATATTAGAACAGATAGAAGTTATGGAAGAAAAAGTAGCAGGAGCTAGCATGCAAGTTAAGGTAGATACTAAATAGGAACAATAATATAGTGTAACTTCCAGAATTACAACAATCATTCTTCTATCTTTTTAACTCATACCGTTAATGAATCATAATTTCTTGGGAGTAGAGCATTAACAATCACTGTGATTTACTTTATAATAATTATTGTACTCTTTCGTAAGGTAAATTTACAATGTTTGTATTAACTACTTCAGAACAGCTATTATGACTCAAATCTGTACATGAATAAGGAAAATAACACAATTCCTATTCTTAAGTGTAAAATTGTTATCAAGCATTTGAAAAATATCTCAGTATTTTTATACCTTAGAGCAAAAAAAGGACACTCATATTCAGAAATAAATACACATAAAATATTTATTATAATGTGATTAGGTAATAAACTGATTTGCTGAGATGTATCAAATGAGGTTTTTTTATCATTGTACTTTCAGTCACAGATGATGGCATACTTTTACTATGTATTTAAGAGCTAGTCAGTTTGAAAACATTTGTATTCATGGAAGAATGAGTGAAAATATAGTTCATTATGGTGCTGGAAACAAAACTAGTAGACAGTTTTATTAAATTAGCACCTGTTGACTTAAAAATATGTCTTTTTATAAATGTATGGAGATTTATAAAGTCCAGTTTGCAAAGTGCAAAATATTAGTAATAAAATTTATAAAACTATCAATTGTATATACAGTTCAAAAGAATGTGGTATCTATTTTATTTTATTTCAAGTATTTTATGTTATATATATTTCTTGATTGGAAAATTGTGCATAATTGTATGAACTCAGTAGTGTTGTAAGAAGGGTTTAAGCTTAGTTATTTGTTAATTTTGAAATATTCTTTTAAAATGCATTTTGTAAAAATCATTATCTTATTGTTCTTGGTATTTATTTTTATATCATTGGTCTGACATCTTACATGATTTTTATGTCACATGATTAAGTTAAAGTAGAAAATTTAGTAAATAATATAACACATTGTGAGATTGGAGGAGATAAAAATCTTAAGGTTCCTCTGGTGCAGCTGAGAATGAAAATTTTGATATTACTGTCGTGTGTTTGTACAGTAAAATTTTTTATTTTTAAAAATATGTATGTAATTAATTTGTATTAATTATTGCTATCAAAAGATTAAAAGAAATCCTAATTCTTCTTACTCTTTGAGACTGACCAAATTAAACTTTATTCAGATAATTCTGAAAATATTTACACATATTTGTAAGATGATGAATTAAATAATTATGTAATATTTTCCATTTTACAAAGTTTAGATTTTACCAACCTACAGTGCTATGGGTTTTTCTTAAGTATCTTAAAATAATAGTAGCAAAGTATAAGAAATTATGTAATCTACTTTAAAATCAAAACTGTATTTCTAGCTATATAGATATAAGATAATTATTTCCCTTTGTTTAGTAAATTTGAGTTCTTTGTGGTTTTTTTGGCTCATATCCATGTCTTTGTAAAATATTTTAGTTCCCCAATTAAATATTTAAGCTGTTGTGAGAAAACTAAGACTGATTTTACTAAATTATTATCTTTATACAAATAGTTTACTCACAGAGCATTGCAAGCAAAAAAAAAAACATAATTTCTTTCCTATTGTTAGAATTGATATTTTAAATGTATATGTTAATTTTAGTACTTTTTCTAAACTTGTATAAATGAATCTACAACTGCTGTATAATTTAGATATTGTTAAGCTTCATGTTATCATTCATTAGGGTTGGAAGGTTCCTCCAAAACTCACTGATGATTCAACTATCAAGTTCAAAGCAGCCTGCCTAATGCCAAAAAAAGGAGGAGATGTATTAAGCTTCCATCGAAAGAAACCAGTTAAACACCAAAGTAAAGAAACTGAATCTATTCCTGTGGAAGTTAATGAAAGTATGCAAACAGAAAAAGTAGAAAGCAGTATTAGTACAATAGATGGAAGTACAACCATGAATGTGAACAGCAAGGAAGAATGTGATCATGCTAGTAATACAGAAGAATTTAGTGAAAATAGTTCAACCAATAAACCTGACAATCAGTCAGAAGAGCAAAATGTAAATCCAGTAGAAATTGCTAAAGAAAGACTTTTACTACTTGAAAGTGCCATTGAAAGACGGTATATTAGGCCACCTCTGGGTATCATGTAAGTTGAAACACCTGTTTCCTTTAGTGTTTTAATATAGATTTTTAAAGCAAATGAAATATCATATTTAGTAAAAGCAAAAATATAAATACCTTAGAGTTTTGTTTTTTACATAAATTACAAATGGTGAAATTTAAAAATTCAATTATGTTTTTTACTGGTGATATCATTATTAAGAAATGTATTTAAAAGCTGTTAATCTTCCTGCTAACAAACAATGTCTACAGTTGAATGGCAAATAAAATATCAAAACACCAATAATAAATGTAAACACTCAAATATTTCTGATGCAAGACTAATAATTTTGCTTATGCCCATTCCATTTTTCAGAATCCTTAATTCCAATACTATTTCAAATAACATGCATATACAAGTTTGCTCCTAACAAGTTATTTAGTTGAAATTATGAATCTTTGAACTTAAAAGCATTTCCTAAGGCAATACCATATATACTAAAATAAACAAATTACGCAAACATTTATAATATAAGCAGATCTAGATAGACAAAGCAGTTATTTACACAGTAATAAAAAATTAAAGAAGTAGTTTTATGAGAATATAGAATTGGTTATATTATATGAAAATACTTTTGGAGACTTACCTCATCATTAATTCTTGTATTACCATGTCCATTCATGCACCTTGACAACACCATCAACAGTTTTCGTTGCCAATACCTCAGTCATAAGGCTATCATGTAAAAAGTACACAGATCCTTCCTGCATGCTTTTCATAATCATTCTAGTGTGCAGATACAACTATTCTCCAGCATTATATTAAACAGCCCAATCACGTATAAATTTATAGGCATTATGTCCAGTGACTTGATGATTAGGTCTTCGTATAGGGTAACATGAATACCTGTTTCATTTTCCAGTTATTTTGGATATGCAAAGATTGAATGGCTATATTGCAGGGGCAACCTGTATAAACATATTGTGTTGCTTTACCAGATAGAAATTCTTCATGGTTATGTTGTGTACTTTTGTGATTGAGATGTGACTTCTGTGAGTCTCTATATTGATGGTCCTGGTGTACCAAGTTGATCCATATTCCTTTGTTTTCTAATGTAAGTAAGTGCAAGGAATACCTACATTTTGGAAATTTTAAATCTCCAATCTGAACATATATTTATGATACATGTGTATGAATATTATGTATTGAAAAGGACTGTTTCATGAAACCTTTCCCAGTGAAACATAGTTCTGGTACATTCTGTTCCATCATAGCTTTATGTTGGCTGTAGTTGTCATGTGACTTCCTTGCTTGTGTATACAAAACCATTTTAATATAATGCACTCAATTTTTTATATGAGAACAACCTTTAACCTTTTTGTGATGGGTCAGAGGTCATAGACCATGTCATCACATTTGTTGACTTGCATTCAAAATTTTATTGAACTGCTGTTTTATGGACTTATGTCAGTAAGTTTGGAATCAAATTATAGATTGTAATTCAAGGATTAATATTATGCATGAGTTAATTTCTTAATTTTAAAATAAATTTAAAAAACACGTCAAAGTATTGATTTTAGTGAGTCACTTGTTATGTTGAATGCAGCACTGTTTAAATATGATGTTTGTGATGTCAAAATACTAAGTTTATAGTTTTGTACAAATAAGGAACTCAAATTACTAATATTGACAAACTAGAATATAAAATAAGATCCTCATATCATTTTATTTTGCTGAGATATGGCTCATGTACTGGATTAAATGGTGGCCCCATTCAATTCTTCCCATTTCTTGAAATGGTCTCTTATATGCTGTTACTACAGCATATGATGTGAATAACTAACCAACGGCTTAGAATGTCCCCAGAGTGGTTTACTCACTGACCTGTGAAAAGGTTACCACATATCTTTGATTCAAGTTTTCATGAAGGTAGGTTATTTATATGCAAAAACGGCTCGTTTGGGCTGAGAAAACACTTTTACATAAAAGAGCGAACAACGTTTCGACCTTCTATGTAAAAGTGTTTTCTCAGCCCAAACGAGCCGTTTTTGCATATAAATTTCTCAACAAGTGGGTTTCTCGTCATCACTGAAGGTAGGTTATGTCTGTAGTCTGTTCAAAGTTTCATATTTTTTAAAATCTAAATATATTTTAGTTACTAAGCTTGATAAATTATTGTGGAAGTCTGTAATATAAGTGTAAGTTATTCATGATTTTTTGGTTATTAAACTGTATATATAAAGCCTAAAATAAATATTGTTTGATATTTTCCACATGCAAACTTCTAAAAGGCTTAGCAACCTATGTCTGGCAACAACCATGTACAAAGGTTATAGCAGGAAGAGATAATTCTTTGCTTTACTTCTTTATTTATTGTTCTATAGTTCAAGAAAAATAAGTTTAATAATGTTTCTAAATGGTAATAATTTACACACAAACACACACATATAATGTATAATAATTGAAATCCGACTTAATGTTACAAAATACTAGTCCACTAAAACATAGCCAAGACAGGGAAGGGTCAGTTTTCTACTACTGAATACGTAACATGAGTGCATGTGCACTGTGTTTATGCAAGCTATATAATGTTAGGTAAACATGACTGGAAGGTCAATATAATAAATAAAAATGTAAATATAGGACATTATGAGACTTATGCTACTTAGACTAAACATTTGTATTTTCACATTATAATATGCAGTCATTCTAGCATGAAAAAAGCATAATTTGTATTTATTTCCTTATTTTTTTATGATGGCTTACAAGGTTGGTCAAGTGACAGACCCCACATATAGATAAAGTACAGAAAATAACATAAAATATAATGTCTTACTGAAAACAAATGTTTGAAATGTATTTAGGAGATTTTAGAGATTATGGAAATAATACTCGAGATTTTTTAGGATGAAGAATGTTTTGTTTATAATCATAACATGTAATCACTTTGCACTCAGGCTAGTAACAAAACAGACTCTATTTTCACAAACAAATCTTTAGTAAAAATATTTAATTAAAAAATCTGATCTTTTTTACTCAAAATACTTGTACCCTTTACTATGGGTCTACCAAATTTTGTGAAGATACATATGCTGTATCAGAAGTTATAATGCAAGTACTTAATGTGTAGACAAACTCATGTTTATTATACTGAGCCCATAGTGAAAGGGTTAGTTTAAGACAGTAAAAAAACAAACTTTATTACAGTCTTGGTCAAAATAAATTGTAGAAAATACTCAGTCAACTGCATTTTACAAAACATTGGAATGTCAAATCATGGTGACAGTATCATTAACAAATAAGTGAAACAATCCCTTATAAAACCTTGAGGTACTTTATCGTATTATGAAAGAAATATTTACTAAATATACCATTATTATTACGATATCAGATTGTTCGATCAACATTTCAATTTATAGTCAATGATTAAAAAACAAATATATGTCATGGTTAACATGATGAAAAGCCTTTGTAATATTAAAATAAATAGCACCTAGTTGCTTTGAGTAAGGACAATTGATACTGCAATATTCATGAAAGATATCAAATTATTAATAATTGTCTTATTTTTAGTTTAGGACTGAAAAAGATGTATAAGAGTGTCAAAACTAGTTTTTTGTCTTTGTAGTAACTGTTTATTCCTGAAGTTTGGTTATATATTTTGTTAATTTGTATATTTGTAGTAATACAATTTGATTTCATAACCAACTATAATGCAAAGCATAGTTTTATGAGAAACTATATTAGTACTAATATTTTAGCATTAAATACATGTTAAACAAACCCCATAATAGTTAATAGCGTTTGGGTTGTTGTTTTTTTCTGGAAGTATTCCAAGTAACAACACACATTAAGTTTTAAGGTATGAGAAACAATTAATAGAACTAAAGTTTATATTGTTAATGTAAGAGATACAGAATATAAGATTAATGTTGACACCATGAGAGACAGAATGAAATGTTTTGTTTTAATATGTTGTGTTAGAACAATTATTGGACGTTCTCAATGCTCACAAATGTGATACTAATTCCTTTATTATTACAAGTTCACATAAGTATCTCATTAGATTTTATGATATTAACATTTCCTCATTCTTGAAACTAAAAATATCAACATTTTTCATATATATTCTTATAGACAATCTTATGCTATAGTGTAACTAATATTTTGTTAAACCAAAACAGATGTCATGCCTAGTATCAATTCATACAATTTTTAAATCAGATATAAGATAAACAAAATAATAAATATGTATGAAAAAATAGCCCACTTTGTATACCATCATTCAATAATTTAATAGTTTTGTTTATAATATGCTTAAACAGATCTATGATGATGTATTTCTTACGTCAGTAAAATATATAAACCTGCATAAAAGTTAAAACATATAGGTAATGCAAGTTATAAAAACAAATTGTATATGACAATGGGAAATTTCATGAGAGTGATATTAAATGTTTCAACTAGCTTATTTTGATTAATCTTTGTTAGTGTGTTAGCTTTGACAGGGAAGTGTTTCTTGCACTCATTTAATCTGACTGAACACATTTACTGCAAAGTAACAATAATGTGTTCTTATGTCAGCAGTACAGAGTTGAACTTGTCCTCATTCAACAGCAGTGCTACTCAACATCCTTTGGTGGCAGATGGCGAGGAAGAAGATTTACCAAGGGGCTTACTTCGCTGGCGAGCTGCAGTACAGAAGTGTTGGACAGCAGACCAGTTGGCCATGTGTTTAAACATGCTAGAAATGTGTGTGGCATGGGATAAATCTATAATGAGAGCTGTAAGTTCTGTCACAAACAGGGTGTTTGTAAACAATCACAACATTTTTCTTTAGATACTAAAACATGGCCCGGCATGGCCAAGCGTGTTAAGGCATGCGACTCGTAATCTGAGTTGCGGGTTCGCATCCTGGTCGCGCCAAACATGTTCGCCCTTTCAGCCGTGGGGGCATTATAATGTGACGGTCAATCCCACTATTCATTGGTAAAAGAGTAGCCCAAGAGTTGGCAGTGGGTGGTGATGACTAGTTGCCTTCTCTCTAGTCTTACACTGCTAAATTAGGGACGACTAGTACAGATAGCCCTCTAGTAGCTTTGTGCGAAATTCCAAAACAAACCAACAGATACTAAAACAGTTAGTACAGACGTGTCAGAATTTGAATGTAACGTATGTTAGAAAAAATGTAAAATATATATATATATATTTTTGTGTAACATGTTTACAGTTTGTATTACTCTGTTAAAAGAGAGAGTTTATTTAAAAAAATTAAGAGAATTTGCCTGTAGAACATTTTATGACAGATAAAAGTACAATGTAGCATACAGTTGAAAGGTTTTAAAATTCAGTTTGAGTTATGAACTGATTAAGTAACTTTTAAATCTCTTTAGAAGTTTGTCTTCTAAAAGCTTATGAAAGAATGTAGATTAGTTTGTGAGCCTCACAAATGTACTGAATTGTTGAAAAAATTAATTTGTTTGTACACATAACAGGAAATTTTTAAAATATTGACTATTAAATATTTTTGATCACACTTCTAGAGAATATAACCTTTAAGCTTGTGTAATTTTTGTTATGATCTTAATTTTAATTCATTTATATTTTGTAGAGCTGCCAGTTTTGCCATAGTGGAGCTAATGAAGAGATGTTGCTTCTGTGTGATGGATGTGACAAAGGCTATCACACTTACTGCTTTAAGGTATGTTCACTTTTAAATCGTTCCCTTTATATATACTGAAGGTTATTGCTTTATAAAAGTGTTTTTTGAATAAATTATATTAGCTTTCAGACTGCCTCAAAGTAAGCTTAGTGTACAAACCTAATGATTTGGATGATCTGTTGATTCATTTTAATCAATAAAGTACTTGTAATGTAAAAGTACATCTTTTCAGTTATATAAATGATGATTAGATCTGTCATTTTTCCATGACTGATGAAGTTTTTCATACACTAGCACTAAAAAATGCAAATAATAGCAAACCCATCCTTTAGTTGTTAATGTTTATGAAAAAAATGTATACTAGCCACAATATATTTCTACTGCACATTAATTGTTTCATTTTTAGTTTGTAAAAAGAATGTTTGATCATTTAAACATATACACAGTAAAACACCCATTGTTTTTGTTTTACCAATGAACACAATTGTGTACCAAGTAAAGGATAGTATGTGCGTAGCCAATGGCATGCTCATCTGTTTTTATGAAACTGTAATTAGTAGGTAACTGTAACCAAAATAACTCATGGTTTAGGTGTATATATTGATTGCTTAATACTATCACATTCATGAACTTTTTATTATACTCTGGCTCATATGATCAATGTGTATAGTGCATATTTAGAATAGTGTTGAGGAGCATTTGTAGGTAAGCAGTCGAGCAAAATGTAATTTCCAAATTACGTATTACAAAAATTTGTGTAAATGTTTAGTCAAACAAAGTAACGGTATTTGAAGTATTATTTTAAGAAATTTGTTATAAAAAGTAAGTTAGTAAAGACATCTTAAGATTCGATCTCAACTTAGCAAACGTATAGTACTAGTTAAATGTAGAAACGTTAAGCTTTACCTAGTTATACATGTGTGTGTGTGTATTACTCAATATAATGTCAAAAGACTCATAAATGTTCAACATTTAATCTTAATAAATTAGTTTATTTACACAAGTATTACTTATTTTTTCCATCAATAAATAAGTCTCACCATTTGATAATTTAAGATAGTTACTTGATGTTTTCTAATACATATGCATTGAGAAATGACCAATGAAGTACATGTATTCCTTTCTAAGTATTATATTAAAGCATTGTATATAAATGTTATTTCATGCCAAGATGACCCAGCATGGCTAGGGGGGTTAAGGTGTTCGACTCATAATCCTAGCGTCACGAGTTTGAATCCCTATCATACCAAAACATGTTTGCCTTTTCAGCTGTGAAGGTGCTATAATGTGACGGTCAATCCCACTGTTCCTTGGTAAAAGAGTAGCCCAAGAGTCGACAATGGGTGGTGATGACTAGCTGCCTTCCCTCTACTCTTACACTGCTAAATTAGGAATAGCTAGTGCAGATAGCCCTCAAGTAACTTTGTGCAAAATTCAAAACAAACCAAACATCATGCCAAGATTTGTAACTAAGTTTAATCTTGCTTATTTGGAAACCTAACCCATGATAGGTAGCACATTTGAGCTTTATACATGTATTTCTGGGCTTCTAAATGCAGATATTAGTAGAGATCTTTTTTGCATGAATGTGTAAGTGTATTTGATATATGATGAGTCATGTGACTTTCTGTATCAGAATTTTATGGGATCATTGAAGGAAATAGTAACTGTATAAATCACTGAAAAGGGAAGCCAGACTTTATTAAACAAAATGTGCATAAGTAAGCCGTAATTATTTTAGTCAGTGGTCAACTTAAAAGGTAATTTGTATACGTGAAATTATATTTATGTCCTGTGTAATGATCTAGAACTTGAACATCTAGAAAAAATGTTGTTTTTGTAATTTTTAAAGACTTCATTTACGTCATATAATTTTCATATTACTGTATTGTTAAGTACTTTTTATCTATTAAGACTTAAGTCAGTGAAGATAACTCTAAGTTTACATTACTATGAAATTTTTTTTGTACAAATGTTTGTGAAACTAACTTCTATCACATAAAAAAGGAATATTATTGTGTTTGTGAAAATGTAAATATTAATCTATGATATATTGTATTAGCCTGTAGTGTTCTTTAAATATATAATGTAATTTTATAATAGTCTTAGATTTCATTCAGTATTGTGTATTTTTTTTTATTCTAAACAGCCTAAAATGGAAACAATACCTGATGGAGATTGGTATTGCTATGAATGTTTAAATAAGGTAATTACATGTTTTTCTCAATTATTACACATTTTGATATTTAAAATCCAGTACAAATGTGATGCTATTTGCTGTTAGTAAGCTGTTCCTCAAAGCATTGTATAAATAGTGTTATTCTTGTCATGAAGGTTACAAATGTTATGAACTTTCTCTGTACTCTAGTGTTTCACACCTCTGTATGTCCTAAATGCACTGTATTGGTCAAATTATGAACAGTGTGATTGAGCTATACAAAATGCTTGGAAACAAGTTATGAATCAGTAAATAGATAACTTTTCATATTTCTGCCTTCCCTTTGGGCAGGATTATTAGAAAGCATAGATTCTACTCCCAATTCCATTTCAGATTTATGCTGGTGTAATCCATTCCACTACTACAGTAGGAGTCCAGACAGACCTTTCCATGCCTCCTACAAAATCCTTAACAGTGCATCTTAATTTAGTACTTTTCAAAATCAACAAAGTTAATGAATCAGTATCTACTTCTAATCTCTGTCTCTACCACATCTTCCAGTCATTGCCCAACTTCACCTTGTTCAAGCCCAAGTGTTTCCATGGGGTCTTCCTCTTTGGTCAGCTCCAAATAACAGTCAATCATAATCTTAAGTTGACCACAGCAAATGGTTTTCAACTTTCTCTCTCTAAAACTGTTTGTGTACATTTCTGCCACCAACGGGGGGTATTCATTCAGATTCAGAACTTCATATTGATGATGTTGTACTTCCTTTCATCCCAGAGGCAAAGTTCTTAGGTCTTATATTTGACTGTAGATTAAACTTTTATTTCATGTATCAAGCAACTTCTTGTCAAATGTATAAGAGTACTGAACATCCTCTGTGTCCTCTCTTTCACCTCTTGGGGAGCGGATCAATACTCCATGCTTAAAATTTATTGTGCCCTTATCCGATCCAAACTTGACTATGGGTCTATGGTTTATAGTTCTGCCAGATCTTCAGCACTGAAAATTTTGGATCGTATCCACCATAAGGGGCTTCATCTTTGCACTTGGGCCTTCCATACTTCTCCAGTCCAAAGTTTGTAGGTGGAGTCCTATGAACCCCCTCTGTATATTCGCTGTTTGCAACTGTCTCTTAAGTATGCTTCCCAACTTCGACCTTTACCTCAGCATCCTACTTGGAGTTGTGTTTTTCATCCTCAGTGGGTCACACTTTTTTATAATAGAAAATCTGCCATTGTCCGTTGTTCCTTTTAGCCTTCATATCTGGGAACAATCAGAAAAATTGGATTTATCTTTGAATAGCATAGCACTATCCACAGTTTGGCCTATTCCACCATGGCTAATTACTGTCCCCAAATGTGACCTATCCTTGAGTCATCTGAGGAAGGCAGATACTCCTGATTGGAAATATCACTCTTTATTTGCTGATTATTTCTCAAATGATCTATCCATTCACATATATACAGATGGTTCAAAATCAAGTGACTCTGTAGGCTCTACCATGGTTTGTTACAGTTTGGTTGTAGCACACAGAATCCCCTCTACAGTGTTTGTGTTCACTGACGAATTGTATGCCATTTCTCTTGCCCCGAATCATATTGAAACTATGCAATACACAAATTGTACGATCTATACTGATTCACTCAGCTTATATTGGCTCTAACATCATTCCATGCTAGTTACCATCCTATTCTTATCAATATCCAAAACAAACTGGACCATCTCTCTTTATTATCTATCTCTGTTTAGTTTTTTGGATACCAGGTCATGTTGGTATTTGTGAGAATGAGCTAGCTGACAGAGTGGTAAAGCCCTTCTCATTTGGCTCTATCACCACCGTCCCTGTTCCATTCATGGACTATGGTCCAGTTATCAAAACCCGACTATACGCCAGTTGGCAGTTGACCTGGAGTGAGCAATGAAATAATAAGCTTTTTCAAATTAAGCCTTCTTTAGCTCTTTGGCCATCTTGTTTCTGTAAAGATTGAAGGGAGGAAGTTGTTTTGGCTAGGCTACATATTAATCACAGTTTTTTAACTCACCACTTCCTTCTATCTGGTACTGATGCACCAATGTATGGTCTGTGTGGCACTCGGGTCACATCCGTCCATATTTTATTATCATGGCATCATTACAACCAAGAACGATGACACCATTTTAAACATATTTTTAAGGTAGGTTTCCCCTGACATTAGTATCATAGGTGATACTGGCTGCCTCACTCATGTTTTTACATTTTTAAGAGCCATTGGTCTTTTTACCTGAATTTAAGGTTTTTATTGGACTATACACTGTTTTAGCATGATTTTGTTTACACATTTTATTTTGACCTGAACCCAGGACTGGAATGGCCAACTTCAGGTGACTGACAGCAAGTTTGAACTTAATGCTTCAGTCTTCCTGGCACGTCTTACTTTTACATATTTTACCTTCATTTCCATTTACCATTACAGTATACTACATCTTGTTTGGCACAGATAGCCTAGTAGCTTTGTGCCAATAAACACGAAGTACCTACTCACCTTGCTTTATAACTAAACTATAAATAAGTTAAAAGATTTCATTTGCTGTTCAGAACAGATTAACATGGTCACAAATAATAATGAAACTAAAATTAATCACCTATTTACAGATGCCAAAAGAAGATAATAGTATGAGGAATCCTGTTAAGAAAAGGCTTCTTTCTTTTTGTTATGTGCTATCCATTAACAATGTCAGAGAAAATTGCTGACATTTTTTAAAATATAGAATTACATGAGAAGGAAGAATCATGTAGGCTTGACATTTGTTTTATATCTAGATAAATAAAGAAGATTGGAGGTTATAGATTTATATTATGACATTCATGAAATCATATATTGGTGGAAAGAAAATCTAAAATTGGTAGTTTGGAGTACTGAGAGAGAAGTGAAGTTTGATTTTTTTTTTAATATTTGCTTTTGAAATTAAGAGATTAAGATTAAATTATAAGCATACATTGATAATGTTTAATTAAGTTTTGAATATAGCTCTTTAAAAGGATGTGGCATGCACACTCTGACCTTGAAGTGCACATAAGGTTGATACTCTTAAAACACAGTGGCTGAATAAGAAGAGAGCAAGTATGCCATTTACAGTTCCCATAATATGGTGTGAATTGAAATATTGACATAAACTGCCTTATCTAATCACTAGGGCTGCGACGATCACGGACTTTTGTAACAAGTTAATCGTGTAATCGTCACAGCCCTACTAATCATACAGGAAGAGTTAAATGATCTGATTCATGACTTGCCTTTGTAAAATCAGCATGGAAAACTTCTTGTCTCTGATTTTTAGCAATGGAATTTATTAGTTCCTGGAATGAGGGTTTCACTTATTAAAGTTGCCATCAGAGTCTTGCTTCTCACTACAGCATGGGAGATACTCGGTGTTTCTTTGCAAGTATTGATACACTAGTAATAAAAGTAGGTACTGAATATCATTGTCAAGTTTTATTAACTCATCTAAAGTTAGCCTGAAAAACTGTTCTTTTGTATAATGAGAACACAAAGCTGTCAATTCCTGTTGCTCATGCTAGGCCTGCAGAATGGGTATACCAAATAATGTTGATTTTTGTGTGTCTGGAACTGCCAAAATAATAAAAATCATTTTAAAAAGAAGGAATGGCTAGTGAGAAAGAATTACATACCATGGAGACATGTTATCTAGTATCAACCTTTAGTGAGAGTCCTCAATATGTATTTCTGCTCCCACTTCATATTAAATTCCAACTCATAAAGGAATGAACAACATGATTTTTTAGAATCATCTTACCAAATTATTCAGATACAGTGGCATTTTTTTCAAATAGCAGAGATTTTCTTGTTGTTGCCTGGTGTAATTGAACAAATAATAACTTCTCACAAGTTAAATGAAAGGTATTGATAATGATAACACAAAATTGAAAAAAAAAAAAAAATACATTCACACTGTCCCAAAGATAACAGAGAATGAGAGTTAGGCATGTGAATTTGGAACAAAGTTTAATCTGTAATATCTCAAGGTAGCAAGAATTCAAGTGGTGCATTGGTATTATAGGCAAGAGAACTGCCAAAAAACATACCAGACTAAAGTAAAACAAATCAGACTAAGCATTTACAAACTAAAAAAAGAAAAATGATAAAAGTAGTAATCATATATGTAATATAGGATGATCCAAAATTATTTTTCCTATTTTAAAGTTTAATGATTAAATAACTAAACAAATACAAAATTGCATTTTTTAACAACTTGAAGCAAAACATAAACAGTATTTAGTGATGTCAGTCCATTTCTGTGTGTGCTCTATTAGTGGCTCTCAGCACATCTAACCAATATTCAATTTCAGTCCACATTTGCTGAAATATGTCCACAGTTACAGTGACAATGGCATCTGTTTCCTGGTCATTAGCTCTATGGTATTTGTTATTCAGTTTTTGCAGACATATGATGGATCCTTTTCCACCATTTTGGACATTACACTAGAATCTATAGTACCCTTATACACCACATCTGAGACGAACCCAGCAGAGTTGAAAGTGTGATAAATTATGTCAGATACTTTGTCACTGACATTATCTGAGAATATTGAGCATTTGCAAGGAAAATATCAACAACAGTACTGGCAGAGCTGATGGTAGCAGGCTTGCAAAGTGACCTGCATGCTTTGCCAAACAGATTATTTTATGACATTGTGAGAGGCACAGCCACACTGCTACTAGAATTCACTCCTCACAACTTCCTTTCTTCTTTTGCCTGGTGTGTATAAATTTTGCCATATTCTTTGCTGCCTATCTCATCTGGAGTGGCTTACTGTGGAAACCCACAGTAAAAATATAGCCAGGGGAGAGTGTGTGAACAGATTTGGTACCTAGAAATTTACTCAACAGAATTATATGTTTGGTAGCCTGTCTGAAACTGTTAATATTATGGTGCAAGTTGTAATTATTTATTAAGAGATGAAATAAAATGAAACTAATTGTGATCTATTTGACTCGTGTGGTAAAATTTCCAGATTTATACGAAAATTCTAACATTGAAATGTCATTTTGTAGTAATCTAAGAAAAATGTATACCACAGATAAAAAGAAAAAAAAAGGTTTAAATAACAGCATTTTCATTAATCAGTAAATACTCATTAGAAACAGTTTAAAAGTTAGTTGACTGTCAGAAATAAAAGCCACCAACCAATCTTACTTCCAAAAAAGAAATATTTAAATAATTCCCCATGTTAATTTTTTCTGTGTCACATGATGTATCAAAGCTCTGATATCTCTACTCCAAAATGTTTTGACATCAAAATAAGCTAATGCAATCACCAACGAATTGGACACACAAGCTACACTTAATAACATACAGTGGTCTAAAACTTGAATGTCTTACCTTTTTCACTTGGTAAACCTACCAAAGAAGTCACCCTCCACTCTCTCCCTTTCTGGTTCTTTGATTGCTTTGCTAATCAATTTTATATGACTGATGGGTATGTCTATAACTAATAAAAAGAGTATATGACAAGTGAGGTGTTAATAGTTGTACAACATCACATATATTTGTGTGTATCTAAAACTAAGCATAGCATTAGAAGAATTTTTTGTGTATAAATGTTCTTGTAAAATAGGTACAAGATTATTTTATAAATGTAGTGTTTTAAATTATAAACTTTGATTTTTGATACTACACAAAATGAGGTAATTCCATAATATCTAAGAATTGTTTTGTCAAATGTACAAAAAGTTTAAAGCATTTGTAAATGTTTTTAAATTTATGAAATGTAAAAATTTTGGGCAATTTGTTTAGGATCTATTTCTTTTATCTCAATTATCCTAAAAAAGTGCTTTAGGTTTTTATGTTTATGTTTGTTAATTTTTCCAAGTATAGATATTTTATTCCATGAAAACCAAATTTGTATTTACATACATACTAATATTCCCATTAGGCCACAGGTGACAAAGTGTGTGTTCTTTGTGGAAAGAAAGGTAAATTGATCGTTTGTGACCTGTGTCCCAAAATGTACCACATTGATTGCTTAGATCCACCCTTGTCAAGGTAAGGGTAACAAACTTTCTTCATTAATGTAAACATGGTTTGTAATTGTGAACCATTTATGGTTTAATGTTTATTTTTGCTTACACTTAGAGGAGATTTTATTTATGTATACAGGAAAAAAAAAGAGACAAACCTAACTTATAATGTAGTGAGTGAAACAGATACTGAAATGATGAATTAGATTAAAATAAAAGAAGCAGTTTTTATTTTTCTTTGTAATTGCCTCAGTATTTCATAATTTTTCTTTATCTCAATTGATATTCAATATTCGTGTCAATTATTTTCAAAAACATTGTGTATTTTCAGGCCACCCAAAGGAAAATGGACTTGTGTAAGCTGTAAAGCTCAAGTAAGTGTAATTTATAAACAACCATTGAACATTAAAAAAAATCTAAATGTATTTAAAGCTACGGTGTTTATATGAGGTGGTGATTCACTCACTGTTAATTATTGAATTTAACAAATTTCCAAGCTGAATTAAAAATTATATCTATGGTAACATTTCATTGTTGTTTTTGTTATTTTTTCTGTTTTATTTGCTTGTAACTATATTACATTCAGTGTATATTTTATTTTTATAGTTAAGAGCTTCCAGTGTAGTTATCTGCATTAACTATGCTTTTTATAGAACAATACATGGAAACACATAAAGACGTAATATGGTACCAAGATAAATAAAAAGGTGTACAATGACTTTGTTTAAAATTAACCAAGTTCATTTGTAAATATTTGTGCATATGTACTTTATCAAACCTTATATGGAAAAATACATCATTAATATACAGCTATAGAAATCAAATTTATCTTACATAAATTATGATGTGACTTGAAGTCTCAGAATATATGGAATGGCTTGTGATGCAGGTATTAAATTATGGTAATGTTTAGTACATGAATCTGTGATAACTGAAACTTATAAGCATTTTTGGTAGAAAATTTTCTTCATTTTATTTAGAAGTTATTGATTTAATTAAGAATTTTAATCCATTTTTATATTAAATTTTTGTATCTTTACGTGGATTCTGATTTCTAGTCTCAGCCAAAGAAAAACAGCAAACAGAAAAATGCACTAAAAGACAAGGAAAAAGAAAAAGATAAGGAAGTACCAAAAGAAAAAGAACCTACACAATGTAAAAAGTCAGAAAATAATTCTAGTAATAAATCCAAGTCCAATGAAAGGAAAGAGAAGTCAAAGCCTCAAATTAACAAGGAATTTACTTTTGCAAGGTAATAAATAGAAATGTTTATATATGTAAAACCTATGGTATTGTAAAATCAGAATGGTTTGATGGTCACCTTATGATCTACAAAATACTATTTTATGACTTTAGGACTTAATTTGAAGATATTTGTTTATACTTTAAGTGTTATCATTCTTATTTGACTAATTTAGAATTGAACTTATGCTGTGATATATTGTATCAATGTAATATCAAATTGGTAAAATTTTACTGTTTTTGTAAATGTTACTTTAATGCTGTGCAACTGTTTTGTTTTTAAAGCCCACTTTACAGCATTTTCCAACACTTGTGACTCAGTGGTAAGTTTTGGAGGTCATACCACTAAAAATGGGTTTTGATACCTGCAGCATACAGACTGCATACAGATCATCATGTCCTTAACTCCAGACAAAATGCCAAGTCCAAAATAGTGTGTTTAATTTTATTTGTATGTGTATAAACATGTTACATAAGTTTTGCGTAATTGTTAACTACTGGAACAAAATTTGTTTATGAAAGCTTGCCATTAATTATGTGCAATGTCAAACGTGCAATTATGTGTAATGATAAAAATCATGAAGGTAAAAAATTATGTTTACAATTTAGAAAATACATCAAAAATAAAATAATCGGAAAACTTTGTAATTATACTGTTCAACTTGCATTTTGAAATAATATATGGAATAAGAAGTGTTTGATGATTAATGTGTATGAATGAATAGATAATTAAAAATATTGAAGTTAAAAAATTAGAGTAGCTATCAAAAGTAGAGAAATAATTCAATTTTATGTAGAATACATAAGAAACCCCAGAATTAATTAGTAGGCTTAACTGTAATATTGATGGGCTAAAACTAACAGTCTGTAAGTAATGTATAAAAAAGTTTTAAAAGTTCATGTGGTCATAATTATTACATTCTTGTATTTCTATGTGTGTTAAGGACAAAAATATATAAGTATTGTATTTTCAAGTTGATAATTTATTCCATCTGTATGCTGAGGTTTGAACACTTACAATTTTGGATTTAGGATTATGTGAAGTCGTGTTATAAATAGTAAGAAACAAATCTAGATGTAAGTTACAAAATCTTGGATTGTTATAAAAATCTTGTGAATCAAAACCTTAATTCAAAAGATTCTTCAAAATTTCAGAAACTTGTTGGAGGAACTAGAAAAGCATGAAGATTCCTGGCCTTTCCTTCTTCCAGTCAAAACCAAACAGTTTCCAACCTATAAAAAAATAATTAAAAAACCAATGGATTTAAGTACAATACGAAACAAGTTGGAAGGAGGATTGTAAGATTCCTTTATTTTATTAAATTTGTGTGTGCAGATTTTGAATGTTATGTACAGTTAGCAAAATAATATTTTTATTTCTCTGTATTTTAGTAAATCTTCTGATGTTCACCAATAGTACATTAAATATTTGTTTAATTTTCAAACACCAAGTCTGTAGTTTAAAATCTTGTTGGTACTTGTAAGAAATTAGTGTAAATTTTTAAATGTTATGAAATTGGTAATTTAATTAGAATCAAGTCCATCAATCATGTTTTATGTTTTGTATGTTATTAATGATTTGCAAAAACTTAAGTGACCATGCTAGCTCTACTGCTATAAAAGTTTAGAAACAACTGTTTTGACCAACTATTCTAAATCAGTGCTTTGCATTATGTGTAGTCCTAGTATAAAGAATTACTCAAAGAAAAATACCTTTTTTTCAAACAAGCTTGCAAGTTATATAGATACATAATTTTTATTTTTATCTTTATTTTCACTATATTAATAATGCTGTCTTGTTTTGTCTTTAGTACAATGGGTTAAAGAAGCATCAGAAGAAATACATTTATTTTGGGCAAGATTACAAGTTAAACAAATGTATAAATTTGAGCTTTATCCTCACTATATTACTCTAGAAAAACTAAAAACAGTTCTTTTGAATAAGCTTACAGTGAGATAAATATGTAAATTTTAATTCTTATTGTCAATGTTTTCTTTATTATGTATTAACTTTTCTCAAGTGGTTATAGTGTAGTGCAAGTAGATTTATATATATATATATATTATCATGTTCAATTAGGCTTAGAAATTATAATTTTTGTTTTCTTTTCATAGATACAAAGTAAAGGAAGAATTTGCTGAAGAGGTGCGTCTAATTTTTGACAATTGTGAAACTTTTAACGAAGATGAATCCCCTGTGGGAAGAGCTGGTCACAGTTTGAGGGCATATTTTGAAAGCCGATGGGCAGAACTTAATTCAACTTGAGTATGCCCATAGTCACAAATATTGTTTCTGATTGAATAGTTGCTTCCACCAGGTTGCGCTGCTTTCATTTTTTTCTTCTTCTTTTTTTTTTTTTTTTTTAATTTCTTGAGTGCAGAAGTGCCTGGAATTTGGGAGACAATTTTATGTAGTTCAGGTTACACCTGTTAAAGTTAGTGAATCTGTATGTCATTGTATTTTATGCAAGTTTGGTAAACAGACAGTCTATTTACTTAGTGTTGTTCTGTGTCTGTGTATACCTATGTACGTCCTGTTTTTAACGCACACACCAGGAAAATAGCTCGTCGAATCTACTTGTTCCAGTTCTTTTATGAATTGATTGTGCCACCTAGTGGTTGTATATGCATTTTGAAGCCATTATTGCTGGTGTGTAAAGATAAAATGCTGCTTGGCAGTGGAAATTACACATCTATACTCAGTCAGTACCTCGTTTCTCCCACTTCTCAAAAAAACAACAAAAAACTTATCACCTGCATTGCAGTCCGGAAGGCCAGGCAGTAATGTATTACTCTTGTTTCTGTAAGCAGGTTTTATAACCCAGGGTATTTAAATATTAACTAAATGTTGTGTTTGAGATACTTTTCTTTGCAGTGTGAAGACCTTACTAAGTGAGTCCTAGAACAAGCCCTTGTATATCAGAAATTCTTAGATTTCTGTTTTCAACATTTGCTGTAACATTAGGATAAACTTCTTATTCCTGTATTGTGTTGTAGAATATAAAGATTTGGGACCTATTTTTGTATGAAATTTGTCAAATGACCACTTACACAGTATAGGGACATCCACTGAATCACAAAGTTCCATTGAAATAGCTCTCAAGGGATGGATTAACATAATTGTGTTTTGGTTCTGAAATATATTTGTTGGAAACGTGTATAAAGTTTTCCCATTATAATGGATGGATGTGCCGGACCAAAGCAAGGACTATGTGGAAAGTTTGGGGGGGGGGTAACATAAGTGTAGTTTATTTCTCTCTTTATTTTATTGTATCAGCTAGATTGTAGAATCATGTTACTTATTCTGTATGGTGTGAAAAATTAAATGTATGTATAGAGCAGTGTAGGTACTTGGTGACTTATGTGAGGTATAGTGTCTAGCTTCCTGGGGCACTTGTTATTGTATTAAATTTTGCTTAAGTTATTTATTAGTATTATATTTCATATATATCATTCACTCATAATTATCTTAAGAAGATTTTCTCAAATTAAAGGATTTGAACAATACAAGAGATGTATACAACCATCATTGATTTTTTTCAAGACCAGTTTTAGGTGCAACAACACACCATGTAATTAAATATCCTTATTAATCCTCACAATGAGAGGGTTCATTCCCATTAATTAGGCTACTAGAACTTTCTTTTTGTACAATAATTTTTATATGTAATTAGATTATTTTGATGATGTTTTACATTTTATTACTTTCACTCTCCATCCTAAAGAACTAATTTTGTTGTAATTTATCACAATAAAATAATTATTTTTTTTCCTAGTAACCCTATTTGTTTCTGTTACCTGTTAATGTAATAAAAAATTATTCTGTATTACATTACTTTAAAGTGCTATTTAAATGAGTATCCTATTGCACTTGTTGTAGGTTATTTGGACTATAAATTATGCTGATTTATTACTCAGTAGCTTCACACTGTGCAAGAATGTTATTAGGTTCTGCAGTAATTTATAGAGTTCACTGGGTCCAATGATTAATACTGAACATATTCATTCTACATTGAAACTTTTTGTTTTTATGCTTAAAACCATGCTGGTCATTATTAGGTAAATTGTTAATGGTTTATTATACTTAGGTGAAAAACTGATGTCAGAACTTTGAAGAAAAAAAGAAATCACCTGAATAGTTTCTCATGAATAAATTAATATATTTCATGAGCTGTGATTTTGTCCCATTTATTAAAGGTAAAGCTGTGGGAGGAAAATGTTCTTCAGCCAGGTTTAAAAAAAGAAAAAGCATTGGATTGTAATTGATTTATTTTAATATCCAAATAGTAAAATTATAACTTCCAGTAATCTTTGATGAAAATCCTGTCAAATTATATTTTTATCTAGACTGTTCTCTTTCATTGTAATATTATTGGAATTAAAAACTGAACAGTTTTATTATTATTAAAGTTCAATGAAAATAAAATAATTTAACCAATATCACATGAAAGTTTATGTTGTTATTCTTGTATACATGCTACACTTGTTTTAGCAAAACATAAAAGTTGTACATTTGTTTTAAAAGAAAACATTTATGTAAAAATAGGTTTCTTTAAATTGCAAAAGATAATCATCTCAAAAGACACATAATTGTCACGTACAATACTAAACTTTTGTTTAATGCTATTATATGTTATTTTTTCAACCAATAAATTTAAATTGTTACAAAAAAAGAAACAGAAGTGAACTTTAGAGAATCACAAAAAAATTTAAATGAATAAAATACACAAAACTTTGGTTCACGAATTGTGATGAATTTTTTTTTATATATATATATATATAGGCACATTTGTAGGGTAATTTTAGCTTTGTAATACAGAAAGCAGAGGTCATGTATTATAACAAAAAAAAATCATTTTATATGTGTGAATTAGAAAGATTTTAAGAAACAATATTCTTTTGAGCAAGTCAACTTTGCTAGAGATAGTGATTTTGATTACTTAATATTGGTTTTGTGTGTAAAATGAGCCAGTATGTTATTTCAGCTGAAGTAAGCATGCTTCCTCTGTGTTCTTAAAGAAATCTGTTGTAAATTCAAAAATTTTCTCAAATAATTTTACAAATCTTATTAGCCAGCTAAATTTTGTAATTTCTCTAAAAGAGTTAATGAAAGTTATTCTCATAAAATTTAGTAAACAGACAGCTTAAATAAAATGTTTAAGTTTAGAGTTAATTTTCTGTGCGAGTTGAAAATATCATTTATCCTTTGTAAAAATTATTTGTTTGCATTTTTTGCTGACTACCAAAAGTGAAATTGTGTATAAGTTATAAAATAAATGTTTTTTCCAACTTTCCACACTTCTAGTTAATTTTAATGCAGTTTTAGAAATAATGTAATTTGGTTAAACTGATTTTTCAATTTTGATCATATTTTATTCAATAAAAAAATGAAAATTTATACATGTATTAAAGCTCAACTTATTGAATGTAAAACATTTTTCAACAGAATATGTTCTGCTATTTGTGTGTTCTTTAATATACCATGTACTGTACCTGAATAAACTGAGACATATGTGAATATTGAAAGAGAAGTTTAACTAACATAACTCTGAGAATTGCAAATGTGACAATAAAATTATTTCCCAATCTCTTCCTTTCCAGTTTGATTTCCATTATATTACATGTTGAAATGTGTAACACTGGTAACCAGAATAAAACATTGTTTTTAGAATACTGTTGAAAATTTTGTTTCGAAATAACATGTAAACAGATTTTAAGGAGAAAAAAAAACTAAAAATTAAAAATTTTGTTTTCCTTATTTTAATTTTTCTTTCACCGTAAGTATATAGAAAACACCCAGATACTAAATAGAGAAACAAATATAAACAAACACAAAATCAAAGAAGCCTTACTTATACAACAACCCAAACCAAAATTAAACCAATTTAAAAAAATACCTTTATACTAATTAATAATAAAACATCTAACTGCAACGCCCCATACAATCCCGTACCCGTTTACACTCTTGTCCCTAAGACATGCACCCAACAACACGTTGTCAGTTTCAAACTCTTTGTTAACCTGAAGGTGACCTATGGCGGTCGAAACGTTGTTCTGTATTTTATTTTAATTAAAGTTTTAACACCCATAACAACACTATTAAAATACATTTTAACTAATTCCTTATTTTTTCACTACAAGGAAGCAGTTTAAGATGCATCAAAAATGTGAGCTGTATATGAATTTGAGGAGCTGAAAAGTAGTGTTCGTGTAATTAATAAACTGTTAGCACTAAACTTGTAAGGCACAACTAAATAGAAATTAGTCAAGCAGAACCCTGTGAAGTATGCGAACTGGGAAAACCACAAACAACAAAGATAGGCATTGTAGGAGTGATGAGCACATGTAAACCCCGTATAAACATTACTTAATCTTATTACTTTGCTTATAAAGGTTGTTTCTTGAAAGAGAGTAATAATTAGAACAAGGCGGTTATGAACTCCTTAAAACTAAACACTAGGTTAATCTCTTAATCAATTAGAACTCGCCAACCTTGCACTTTTGCTACGATATATCAAATTCTGGATACTTATGGCAGTCTGTTTCTCGGATAAGCCAGTGGTATTACATTCTCTTGAGTGCTGAAACCTTCATTAGAAGCTGCACAGGAAGTTATGTTTGACCAAGGAGTGAAACATCCTATGATTTCAGCAACCATGACGAAATATCAGGGCCAACAATCGATGAAGAGGTGTGAGCCAGAAGGAATTTGTTGCTGGCGAGTTCTCTCCCTTATGATCTTGTGGATTAGGTGCCAAGCCAACAGCGTTAATTGTTTTAGTAGTTTGGCCTATACTTAGTCATGGAGGTTTGTCATGAAGACATATATCACAGAACTTAATTCATAAAAAGAACACGAGTCTGAAGTTATTATGAATATTCAGACACTATGACCACGTTGAGATTCACTTGTGAATAACAAGTATGCAAAAAAAGTTAAGGTTTATTAATATATGTATATTTGTCTGTGTTCAACTTCTACGTAAGCTATTTTATATGTTATTGCATGTATATGTAAAGTTTATATAAATAACTTCAATTGATTATATCTTGACCTTAGGTCAAGTTTAAAAACATATTTAGCATCTGGCGTTTTCGGAAAAAGAAAGAAGGTACGTTCTCTCTTCTTCTTTTTTAATTATTTCTTTGAAAGAAATTTTCATGGTTGTTGCTTGTTTTCAAAGGGTCTATGCCAAACGGAAATGTTCTTCGTATCGTTTTTTCATCATAATACAGAATTTCTGAAAATACAGAAAAAGATAAAAATGAATCAACGGTATACGTCTCATTTTTTATTTAGAAGTCTTCTTCGATAAATTTTAAAAAGAGGGGATGGCGTCTGCGTAAAAGAAAGTGGTCGGGGCATCGAAAATGCATTTTTTTAACTTGGTCTAATACAGTTTTTGAGGACTAGTTTTATCATAACGTATCATAAAACAAAATGGTGGCCATGAAAATCGCCCATTTTAGATTATCTTTTCAATGTGAGGCCCGGCATGGCCATTTGGGTTAAGGCGTTCGACTCGTAATCCGAGGGTCGGGGGTTTGAATCCCCGTCGCCCCAAACATACTCGCCCTTTCAGCCGTGGGAGCGTTACAATATGACGGTCAATCCCGCTATTCGTTAATAAAAGAGTAGCCGAAGAGTTGGTGTTGGGTGGTGATAACGAGCTGCCTTTTGTCTTCCACTGCTAAGTTAGGGATAGCTAGCACAGATAGCCCTCGTGTACCTTTGCGCGAAATTCAAAAACAAAACAAACTTTATAATGTTCGAATATTAAAAATAACTATTTCACAGTATTGGCTGAAGAATACTAAAACTTCTCGTGTTTATAAAGGCACCTAAATTTTTATGTATGTTTCGTATGGAGCTTATCAAAATGTCAGTATTTGAACGAATTTTCATCTACGTGACTTTTCCAGACAAGCGCAAAAAAAAAGAAAACAAACATTATCTTTCACAAAACTCCTACATCTAAAGTCCCAAATATTCCTTTCTTGTACCAAATAAGATACTAGTATATACAGTGTTTCAAAATTATGTATACACACTTTAGAAAATTATATCTAGTGCACAATTTTCATATTTTGTAAATAATTTTTTACACATATCTATGGAAAGAATGGAGAACACACAGTTGAGTTTCGATGAAAGGCGATTCTAAAATGGTATTGGAAATTTGAAAATACACTACTGGCCAAAATCTTAAGGCCAATGAACCTAAAAAAATATATACATTTTGCGTTGTTAGACTCAACCATTTATTTGAATAGAGCTTCTAAAGATGAAAATAAGAAAAGGGAAAATAAAAATTAGTCTAAATACCAGCTGGTCAGAAGTCGAAGACCATGCTAAACACGTAACGAAATTTAGTCATTTGTGTTTAAGCATTAACGTTGTCAACATCTCTCACTGACATTTCCTGTTACATTGGGTAAAAACATGACAAAGGCTAAAACGTTGACAGAGTTTGAACGTGGCATAATTGTCGACCTGCAAAAGCAAGGTCTCTCAACATGCCATCACTGGTGAGATTGGGCATAATAAAACTGCTATTGCAAATTTCTTAAAAGACCCTGAGGGATACAAAACGAGAATTTCAAGTGCTTGACCCAAGAAAATTTCGTCGGCGTTGAGCAGGAGGATTCGATGGGTTGTCCGGCAAGACACCAGCCGATCGACGAACCAGATTAAGAACCTTACGGACGCAGAATGCAGCTCAAGAACAATAAGACGGCACCTACGAGAGAAAGGCTTTAAAAACCGTAAACGTCTTCAAAGGCAACGCCTCCTTCCACACCACGAAACAGCTTGGTTAAACTTTGCTGAGAACCACCAAACATGGAACGTAGAAAAGTGGAAGAAGGTTTTGTCCTCTGATGAGAAAAAAACTTAACCTGGATGGTCCAGATGGCTTTCAACATTACTCGCACGATAAGGATATCCCACCAGAGACATTTTCTACACGACACAGTGAAGGAGGTTCCATCATGATCTGGGGTGCTTTCTCCTTCTGTGGAACAATGGAGCTTCAGGTTACACAGGGGTGTCAAACAGCAGCTGGCTACAATGGCATGTTGGAGAGAGCATCCTTATTCATTGAAGGTCCTCATCGCTTGTGTAGAAATGACTGGATCTTTCAACAGGACAATGCTGCTATCCACAATGCCCGCAGGATAAATAACTTTTTCATGGCGAATAACGTGATTATTTAGGACCATCCAGCATGTTCGCCCATTGAAAATGTTTGGGGGTGAATAGCAAGGAAAGTTTGTAGAAATGTACGTCAATTTCAAACAGTGCATGATCTTTGTGAAGCCATCTTCACCACTTAGAATAACATTCCAGCCAGCCTTCTGCAGACACTTATATCGACCATGCCAAAGCGAATGTTTGAAGTTATTCGCAATGACGGTTGTGCAACTCACTACTGAGACCTTTTGTTTGGCATTTCCTACCCTGTTTAGGACTTATTTTTGTTATGGTCTTAAACTTTCAACCAGCTTGTATTTAGACTAATTTCATAGTGTTCACATTTTCCCTATTAAATGCTAAAAATGTTTTTTTTTTTTTATTTTCCCTTTTCTTATTTTAATCTTTTGAAGCTCTACTCAAATAAGTGGTTGAGTCTAACAACGCAAAATGCATATTTTTTTCTTTATATTCATTGGCCTTAAGATTTTGGCCAGCAGTATATCTTTGAAGTTCAGCATACATGGGAAGGACAATATGGAACAAAAGCACCAACATGTCTAACAATTACTCGTCTGAGTGATAAATTTGGGGAACATGGAGCCAATGTAGGAGGAAAAGAACATCAACAAGTAGCAAAAACATTGAAGATGTTAGGAATCCAAAGATGGTGTTTATGATAGCTACAATTGATTTATCCAAGTTTCTTAGAATAATAAAGGACTTGAAGTTGAAACCATTTATACTTCAGTTACTGCATGCAATCCAAGAAGATAATCCAGATCAACAAACACAATTTTGTGAGCAGCACATTTGAAGAAATGATGGAACCAGTGCTTTTCATGATACAATTGTATGGTTAGACGAAGCCACATTTAAATTTAATGGTCATGTGAATTGTCATAACTGCTTTTCCTGGGTAACTGGAAATCCTCACTTCACATTACAGACAGTTGTCAATATACCAGGGATCACTGTGTGGATGGGACTCTCCTCTCGTGGAATAATCAGACCTGTTAATGGAGTAAGTTACACTTTAATATGTTAAGAGATTATGCAGTACCAAATATCAAACATATTTTTTGATACATTGGTGTATTACCAACAAGTGGTGCACCCCCACATTATCGTACAGCTGTGTGGGAGTATCTGGACAATGAATTTCCTGAACCATGGATAGGTTGTAGAGAGAGTGCTTTTGAATATCATCCAGAGTCTTCATATATCACTCCTTTAGATTTCTTTCCATAGGGATACTTGAAAGATCAAGTTTAGAGTAAGAAACTGCAAACATTACAGGAACTGTGGATGACAAAACAGCAGGAAGCACATTAAATTTCACCTGACTTGTGCTCTGTAGTATGTAGAACTGTTGAAGAGAGATGTCGCTTATGTATCAGTGTTTGTAGCAGACATTTTGAGCACCTAAGTTCAGTTTATTGTAAAATAACTATGTTTTTAAGCTTTAAAATAAAAAGGTTTATGAAAATTGTACATATGGTTCACGAGATATAAATTTATAGTGTGTATACATAATTTTGAAACACCCTGTATATGTATTTATATATACAAGTGAAAAGGGATTCATTCAAAATAGTGAGGAAATGGGCGTTCCAACTGAAATCAAAAGTTAAGGAACGTCATTCCCACACCAATGAATGGGCACATGATTACATTTGGGCTTTGCCCATGGAAAAGGAAGTCCAACATATAGTGGTTATTAGTATGACTGTGTTTCTCAACTTATTTTAAAACTTTTGTTTTCAAATAATTATGTTAATTTAATCCTGACTACCTGTGACTGTATACAATTATAAAAAATTAGTTTTCTTGTGAAATAAGCTTTTATTTTTTTTAAATTAATTTTCATGAAAACATCAGCAGATTTGTAATATTTTACCCAATCATAAATGTGTAACTTCTTATAAGAAGGAACTGCAAAGAGTTCCTGTTTTTAAAAGTTTAGTTTAAATGAATCATTTCCTAGATATCAGATTACATTTTTATAGGAATTAATCACTAAGAATTTTAAGTGAGAGAATGGGCTATACTTGGGTGTGAGAATTAAGAAACAATGAAAATGACCAGGAAGTTCTTACATGTACATTTAAAGAAGAGAAATCAACTTCAATAATTTTATTTTCACATTCTAAATAATTAGTGAGTTGGAGCTTTCAAAACAGCTCCATCATCATGAAGGAAAAAATATATTTTGCTAACAAAATATTCACCTATTTTGAAGAACCTTTCAATTTGATCAATAAAAAATTTCATACATTCAATTCTTTATATATATATTTCTTTGGTAATGTTATGATTTTAGTTCATAATTTTTTTATGATCAGTTTAATTAATGATAGTTCAAAGTTTATAGTTTGATAATTTCTAATACAGAAACCAGTAATAAAAGTTTTAAAAACTAAGAATAGAGTCTTTATATTGAACATGACTTCAATATAATTAATATTCTTCTAATCAAAGCAAGGTTGCACATATATCAAAACTAAAACCAGTACTGAAATGAACTCAAACATTCGACAGAATATTTCTGTTGTGTAATTAATTAACTACAAAGTTCAAATTCAACATAAGGTATTTATTTTATATTCTGAATGAAGTTCTGTACTGATATAAAAAGACTTTAAAGTAAAGCAGGATTAACTTACAAACAAAACCTTGTACTACACAACCAAGCAGTTTTTTAACACAAGCAATGTAAATTTAGAAATTTTGGTTTATCCCAAATTATATTTCAATATTCAGAATGTCAGAACAAAACTAAAATAACAGACAAATACATTCAGATAATCTAAACTTGAAATTCACAACAAAAATAATTTTGCAGAGGACTAATTTTATAACAAAGCAACATTATAACAGATGAAAAAATAATGCATAATAATATATATATCATGCTTTAATATAGATTGAGAAAATATGCTAATGTTAAGTATAAAGAGCTTTGACAACAGTATTTTGATACAAGTCATTCTTGTTCACTAGTTGTGAGAAACATCATGTTAATAAAGAGTACAGATCAAAGTGTAACAATAATAACCATTTCATTGTTTTCATTTCTAGTTTTCCTTTAAAATACTAGATACAAGAATGCTAAGTATAAATAAAAACTATTTTCAATTATATGAAAAATTTGTAAAGTAAATCTCATATTAATCCTATGAAACAATATCTACCTGAAGTACTGCATATTAAGATTATAGTAATAAAAGAATAAAAATTTCAGAAGATAATTCATAAACCTAAAACAAATAGTGCTATTTCTTTCTGAGATTGAAATTAATGAGAATGAGATTATTAGGTCTTTTCTTTACACCGTAAATCAAATCTTAATTGGATGAACAAATTTTAGAACAAAACAGTTAATTATTAAAAAATAAAGCAATTACTATGAAATTAAATTAAACAATATTTAAACTTATCCTATTTATTTAAAATAGTACTTTATTACAACATCAGTCTAGCAAACTTCTGATTTCTATGTAAAGTTTAGAGATTTCTGGTTCATTAGCACTTGTATATCCATACAATTTCATTTGCGTATTCCACTGAATGAAAACGAATATGAAATAAAAGAGAGAAAAAAAATTGCATTTTCTAGATGTCACCAGTCTATTTAAGAATTAAAATATAAAGAATATATGCTGCACTTTCAATTAGGAGATGAATGTGCTTTTTCTGAAAATCTTAAAATATAGACAAATGCACTTACCTAATTATTATTTTTCATCTTCAAATTTAGAATCAGATTAAAATAATATTAAAGATTTACATAGGTGCAACTAAATTTTGTCCTGTTTCATAGGTTGCCAGTTAAATTGTCCTTCCAATTATTCACTGGCTTTGATCTACCTACTGTCT
Organism: Tachypleus tridentatus; assembly: GCF_004210375.1. Lineage (NCBI taxonomy): Eukaryota > Metazoa > Arthropoda > Merostomata > Xiphosura > Limulidae > Tachypleus > Tachypleus tridentatus. The sequence continues at coordinate 85,758,235 of NC_134835.1, forward strand.
TTCAATAAAGTGCATTTTTCAACTGCTCTAAATATTAGAAAATATTTATTTTCACCTATAAAACTGTTCACAAAAATTATAATCTCTCATTTAATGAATCAACAAATTTTGACAATACTATCACCTTTAATTAAATTTCTGTAGTTAGGCAAATATTTGAGATTCCTCTAATGTTTGCTTCATATGATGCTCTCACTTTATAAAGGCTATATCAAGGTGTTCAGGAATTGGACTGAGCAATTGAAAGTATTCTATTCTCCATGCATGAAGACCTACACAGTAAATGAAGTTAGGCTTTAAATTTCTGTAGTAAGCTACTGCTCACTGCACTGAATTTTTTGCAGTCTTGTTTACTAATTATGAAAAACTTACTATTGTCTATTAATCTTTAACCTACTCCCTTATAAAGAAAGACTTTTCCTACCATATCCACAAAGTCTAGGTGTGGCATGCTTGCAGACTGGAGTGCTAGTACCACTTAGTATTCTGGTTCACTCCAAATTGCTACTTTCAGAAAAGTAATTTTATCAGAAAAAAAACCAAAAACATTCCTTGATGTTAGTTATTTTTTAGAGTATTCAGAAAAAAAAGTAGCCTGTTTCCTTAAGGCTGAAACATTTTGTTTTTTTCATGGCTCCTTTTTTGGATGGATTGATATAATAAATTTCAAATAATCATGTGAAATTATCTGGCTACTTTTCTCACTCCTACTCCTAAGCACCTAGATATAGCACTCATAAAATATTAAATTTTGAGATTTTAAAGTAATTTCTAAAACAACAATGATCAAAACATATCATTCGTAACAATAACAGTTTGATATATTTCACTTATGCCCCCCCTTCATATCTAATAATTTGAGTCAACATTTTGTTAGTAACAAGTATATAAACCACAGGCGAAGATGGCTTTCAGAGCACTAGATTGTATAGGTTAAGAAAATTGACTGTTAAAGATTTATTAGTTTACAAGTTCAACATAATTTGCTGGAAGCATGCCAGTTTGTCCTGTACGCTGCACTGTGCCTGTCATCCATCCCTCATCAATGGGAGTACAGTTGATAATTAAGTCACCATCCATGAATGTAACCTCATCGACATCTGAGGCAGTGTAATCATACATGGCTCGAAAAACTCGCTTAAAAGAAAAAAAAAGGTAGATCTCTCACAAACTACCAACCAAATTTAATAATTCAACTTATTGCAGTTAGTATAAAGTTTTCTTGGGTAAAAGTAAAATTTAACAGGTTAATTCTAAATATATTGCTTGACTTACATGAAAGACTGACTTAGCCTATCCAAATTTTTATCCTTAAGAACAGCAATTTTGCCAATTTTTCTTTTTAAGCTCCTATTAAATATAAATAGCCTACAATCATACTTACATTATTTGCTGGTGTCAAGTTTAAAACTTGTAAATACAGAGCAAAGATAAGAATGCTTTAATGTACTGTAACAACACATTCATAATTTACAGTCATATTTTTAATGTTTTACTCACAAACAGGATAAGATATAAATATTTGAAATTATATGGTTTACAGAGTAAATTAATATTGCCAATTCCATACTATCAAATCATTTTAAGGCTTGCTCGTATTGCAATCCATATGAAAACATAAGGCTGACAAAAAGAGTCTAGACGTAATGTAATCTCTCTTCACAAAAGTTAAGAGAGTTAACTTTTTTAATGGAAAATTATAAAAATTGGCCAATCAGAAGAGATCTTCCCCCATCTCCAAAATGGCTACAGCTTCAATGTTTAAAACTGTGTGAAACTTTTTCTTATTCAGCTCATAAATTTATGAAAAATTACAAACAACTTGCATCATAACAAAGTTGATAAAGAATTTTGTGGATTTATAGTTTATTTCTAATTCTTATGCACATCTGAATACATCTCTAACTCAAATACTTCTTTCATTTTTTTGTTATCTCTTCCTGATTATTTCCATAAGTAAAACAAATTTAATGGATACAATAAGTAAATGTTATTATTGGGAGCCATATTTTGTTGACATCATCCTCATCAAATGCTTGGGTAATCTGAACTGCAGATCATTCCATCAAACATTGATATGTCAGTGTTACATTTCTTATGCCCTGCAGTGTGAGCTAACCTTTACAGCTGAGTAATAATGTGAGCTTACTTAAATACTAACAATGGTGGTCAATGCTTCATAAACCATATGGTGCTATGGCAATACATGGTCCAGATTTCATATTGTCCTATGAATGGGAATTATTGATCCATCAGCAAAGATAAACTATTTGCAAGTGCTACAGTTTGAGACTACAAAATCTGTTTAATTTATTTTGTGTAAAAATAAGTTCTCAGAAATAAATCATTACAGTTTGGAAATGTGAAATTGTCAACATTACTTTGCAACAATGACAATCAGACATTTCCAAATTTTTAAGTAACCTTTACATATTAGTTGTGCTAATTATATTCTCACACTAGTTTCATAATGACAACACCATTATTGCAACAAATTTATGCCAATAATTTTTTATTGTTAAATTTGAAAAAAAACAACAACATCTGTTTTGGTTAGAAATGATGGTTAATATTTTTATTTATTTGGCACATTATTTCATGAAAAAACAAAGTTGTACACCTATTTGAATACTGTTTATAGTCTTAGTTATTCACAGAAAACAAAAAAAATTATATATTGTATACCATGTCATACATAATATTTTTGTTTCTAGATTGCTTCACTGCAATGAAAAGTACTGTTCAAAATGGAATAGTCTGAGCTTAAACCAAAATCACTCCACATAAGTGATGCAGTGTGCACTACAAAACAAATTACTTACCCCATGTGACTGTTGTGAAGGAGAAACACCTAAGTAAAAGAAATAAAATTATATAATCAATATTCAATGAAAAAATACAATTAAAATAAAAAGGTTTTATCATAAAATGATCTATATGTTGATTGGAAATAAATATTAATTTTAATTTCTTTGTATTATAGAACGTCTGCTTAAACCCACAACTGAAACAATTTTTGAATTGATCAACAAGAGCATGCACACACACAAACACGCACATATAAAGGCGTAAAAAGATATACAGGACATTCCATGCAGTCAGTTTACATTCTTTGAATACCTTTTAAATGTCAGTCATATTGGCCAGTTCAAGTAGTTTTATAAAACTGAAAAGTAATCTTTTTTTCATTATTTAATCAATAAACAGCATTTCAAATAAATTAAATGAAGTTATTGAAAAACTCACTGAAGTCTTTTTTTTTTAAACTACAAATCACTAAACAATTTATTTTATGCCATCAAAACCTTACTATAAAGACAGAAATTAATCGTAGTTAGTGGACTAAAAGAACAGAACATTACTAACCACCATAAAAGTGGGTTGTGGTATGGGTTGTGTCCGGTCGAAAACCTGAAGCTATGGAACCATAATTTTCATGTATAGGATCATAGTCAGCAATTGACCCAATCTTCCGTGAAGGAGCGCTTTGTACTATGATAGTAATGAAAAAATCTATAATGTCGCATGTTACGTGTTGATCTTCCAGTATTTGTCACGTAGAAAAAAAAAGGAACAGTGTTTAGTGATCAACTATTTCTTTATTATTCATAGTATCTGTAATCCATAATTAGATTATAATCTTATTTGGCCCATCTCTTTAATACACAGAAAATTTGATCCCCAAATTATTTAAATCTCTGTTAAACCACTACTTCGAAATAGGCTAAAGCAAAAATAATCTCCTGCTGAGTTTTTATTCAAATTTCTTTCTTGGAACAATGCAACAAGTGAAACTCAAATGTTTTACAAATTAATACACAGAATGGAAATGAGTTACCAGAGAACAAATAAAAATCTGACGTTAGTGTTTAAACATTTTCTTCAGTTAATAAAAATTCTGTTGTAGATGTCATAAAAATGACATAGCACACAATTTTAAAATACAACATATGTCAGCACTATGTGTTAAATACAAGTATATGTAATGGGCACAGATAACATTTTGTAATTAAGTACTTTAAGTCTGTATTGTTAGTCCTAAGATAAATCCATAACATACATAACAAACAATACCAAGTCAAAACTTTAGAAAAAAAAAAGAAAAAATTTAAGTAGCTTTAGATTAAACTTTAAGAATAGAACAAACATGTTTTCCTATGCAGTTTTAGTAATAAATTATTTAGATAAAAGAAAAACAAACCATACATTTGAAAATAAGCTAAATGTTAGATATTGCTTTGATGACACAACATTCAAATAACTAAACAGCTTTATGTTTAGTGTCGTTAAAAAACAAGTTCACTTATTATAATTTAAAACATAAATATGATCTTTAACTGATTCATGATTCAGAAAGTAGTAATCTTACATAATACCATATACTGACAGTAAACATGTTCACAACACATGTAAATTATTATTGCATTATATAATCTAGCAAAGTCAGTGATAAGGCAAAATAAAAGTTGCTTAAGTTGTTCCTTTGATAAATCTTCTTTTGGTATGTAAATAATATTTGATAAATTAATTTAGAGTTCGCTGTCTCACTCTTCTCTCTTTATGTTTATTTAAAACTAAATAGTACATATTTAACAGCAAAGGCAAAAGAAACTGTATGTGAGGGAATGTGCAAAAAGGCACATTTGGTTTACAGTTTCTTAAGGTATTTGAATACCTGGACCTTCTTCTGAAGTGTAGATAACTGTTGACTGGAGTTTGGAAGAATATGGAGAATCCTGAACTTCTCGCTTTGTGGAGGTTTCATAGGCCACACCACGTGAAGAACGTGGATGGCTTCTCTCTGGGGGAAAGGCACTTGAGGCTACATATCAAACATACACACACATACAGACATGAAACACACAAAAGAGCAAATATGTTCAAAAAACTGTTGCAATAACAGATTAAAAAATCAAGTGCTATAGAAAAGGTTAAACAACAACTCAAAAAATAATCTTCAGTAACTGAGACATGCAATACATGAAAAACGCTTAACTTTTAAAGACAGAACCACAATTATATCATTAGTCTGAGGTTTTAATATTGTTCATTCAAATATTGCACATTACAGATCTCAATTCTACAGCAATTGCAACTTTGAGAAAGAGAAAAGGGAGATTTCTAGTTGTATTTATGTTTTAATATTGGACACTACCAAATAAATTTCTTCCATTTATCTCAGAGATGTTCTTCCTTCAATGTAAAATACTGTCTTCTCACAAACTTCATGGTTATCTGGTTTTCCTTCTCATCTTTATTGTATAAAAATTACTTTCCTGCTGCTCTACTACCTTATTCCCACCAAAAGTATGTTTTTACTGTTTAAGTTTAAAATATAAAAGAACATCAAAATTCTAAGCATGACAACAGATATGCAAGTCATTAGGACTGTGATCTGCAACAGTACTTTACCACATACAACTCAACAAAATTATTAATATTCCTAAAGTTCACACATTCCTTAGTATTATTTGCCCAGTTGGAATATATATTTTTAAAAAAACAACTTTAAAAAGTATGCATGGAAATATACTTCATTAATGTACAATATAGAGTGGGAGGGAGTTAAGTAACATATAAAAAGCTTGATGATTTTAGGTCAGATTCCTTCTGGTGTACCATAAATAAATTTTATTAATTTAAATAAAATGATGAAACACTCTGATTTTGAATAACCTAAGTTGATGGATCCTGGTATTGAAAAATAGGTTTGATTTTTAGATGTATACAATACCAGTAACTTGTAATTAATTTTAAAAATCATATCAATATAAATAATATTTGAATGAATGTTCAAATTATAAGTTAGTTGCACATTATGACTATTCATATAAGAAGGATTAACTTTATACATAATAGTCTGTCATTTACTATTAAATTTTACTTTTACTAGTCCAGTAACTAATCTCACAATAAATATTACTCAGGTTTGAAGCAGTTACAATCCATGACTCCCAAAATAAATACATTAACATTTGTTAATTTTACTTATGTAAATACAAAATATGACAGCTCTTATTTCTAATTTTCTTTAAAATTCCTGCAAACTAACTTCTGAATGATGCTGGTTCATATACAGAACATATTTGATATATTCACCTTGTATATTTGACATGTTTTTACAGCTTACACACAGTAATAGTTTTGTTGAGCCTCTTTTTTCTTCTTATTTGTGAGAGAAAACTCCAAATCTTTCTACACAACTGATTAATAAAGCACGGAAGGGCTCTGAATTTCAGTTTCTTTATTTTCACCTCAATGTAATAGTTGTAACTACTGCCCTCTACTCACCATTGCATACTACACAAACTCACTGCCTATAAGTGAGAAAATCAATAATGAAAAAGAGTTCTAGACATGGCTTAGATATTGGTCATCGCATTACTACAGAACTCCAAATATGTGGTGGTACTAAAATTAAGGTGATCAAAGGAAACTTCAAGAAGGGTCAACATTTGGTATGTGTTTTCGTTGTAGAGGAGAGCTAAATAATTATTTAATTAAACAAAGATTAAGTTAGTAAGAAACAATGTTCCAAAAGATAAGCTTTATATTAGGAGTAACCTTAAAAAACTGAAAGGTGTGAGAACAGACTTATCAATCACTCTCATTGACAATGTGGTTTAATTAGTTGACTTATGGATCATATTTATGTATATAATGGAATATCTTCATTAAAATTAGCTGAGTTGAGTAGATGTGCAGAACTAATCAAATAATTTATTGTACAGTTGGAAATAGGTCCTCTGCTCTGAGGAGTGTTTGTCATGGAAAGTCCCTAAAGGAACACTACTTGAAATTGTACAGTGTCTATAAATTATAAGTAGTGTTCACAAATGATGACAGTTTCAATGAAATATCTAATCACTCCCACTTTGTTACTGAAATAACCTAATCCAGTTGAGAATCAAAATCCACTTCGTTTTGGAATTGCAGATGAATACTTTGGCATGTTTATGTATTTATAAAATACATGTATTTATAAATTTAAAAATGTATTTATAAAATACATGTATTTATAAATTTAAAAATTTATTTATAAAATACAGGCATATTTATTGTTATGTATTTTGTATCATACCATTTTATAAAATATAGCCATGTTTATAGTTATGCCTAATGTCCAGAACAACAGGTTTTACTATTAAACTTTGGTTGTTGAACAAGGAGTTTATCTCTCACCTAACTTATTCTTCCACTAGAAAAACATTTTAGTTAGATTTTTAGGGAGTCACACAAGTTGCTAAAAATTCTGAACTATAAAACTATGATGCATTTATATTTAAAGAAATGTGCACCTCTCTCCTCATCCTACAACTATATATACACAAAAAAACGTATACCCTTAATTCACAAACCCTCAATCACACACAGTTCGACTGTTAAACACAATGGGAGCATTAATGTAAATCATAACTTTTTTTTTATCAGTCTATAAATGAACATTCCACATGCTGCACTGTAAAATCCTGAAAACTAAGTGTTAAGACCATACAATGCATAAACAAATGCATACAAAGTGCTTAAACATAAAATGTGGCATACACCATTACCAACAAAACTGAGTTCCCATGACATTGTGTTGGTTGAGTTTACTATTAATTAAAAGTAGAATCCTAAAAATTATGTTCTACTTTTTGATTCTGTTTTGTGAAAAAGGAAAAGGACAAACAGGTTTTTAAGAAAGAAAAGTAATTTGTTTTTGCACATTCCTGATTAAACAAGTTTTTAAAACAATCTACACCTCTATAAGGATTAATATCCCAATAACATTGTAACACAAAATTCAGAACTGCTTATGCTGTTAATAAAAAAGCATTATATCCAATATACATTAATTTAGAAAATTAAAAATATAATACAAACTAACAACAGATATGAACTTTTGATTTCAATAAAAAAAATTAACATTGTGATATCAGATTAAAGAAAAAATTAAGACACCTGGAACAGTTTGAGGATCACCATTTTTTTCTGGCACTAGGTGACGTTTTTGTTCCATTTCTTCCTTTTTCATGAGCTCACCATGATAAGCCACGTTGCTAATTATTTTGTGAGTATTGCGTATCCGTAGAGTTTCTGGGTCATCAGCAACTTGGGTAAACTTTCCTTTCTGTTTCTCAAATTCTTCATGATATTTAACCTACATGTATACCCAAAAAAACTATCTTTGTTGATTTGTAAAAATCTGGATAGCCTTCATAGTTCTCACTGTGGATTTTATGTAATTAAAAATAACTATGTATATACAATTCTATCTGATATATTTACAAATTTTATCAGCTTTAAAAATGTTAGTTCACAGAAAAGCTTAATTACTTTGTAGAATAGTTTTACTTCACAAATATTAGGTTATATATGGGTACAATTCACGAGGCTTCAGTGAAGAAAATACAGATACATTGTTATACAATACACAAGGTTGTCTTTTTTTCTTCAGGTTTTAACTTTTACAACTCTTTAGAAGCTGACACCTGCACACCATGCAAATATCAAACCAGACAATTTTTATTTTCTGAATTTTATAGCTGTTATTTAACTTTTACAGTCTAAGTCAACCAAAGACCATCACAACAACCTTGACATTCTATGGGAATTAAAAAAACTGATAATTTATTCATATAAATCAATGTTGTTGGTTGTTGTTTTTTTTCCTGGACTTGCAATTGAATCATTTTCCGGTATTAAGGTAAAGAAAAATCAATCTCATATTTCAGAATTCTGCACATTACTATATTATAAAAAGTAGTAACACAAAGATCTTCCCTGTATAATTTCATTATCCTAAAACTTATTTTATAGTATATACAAGAGATGTCACATTATATCTTTTCTTTCAAAAATATTAGATGAATAAAGAGGAATAAATGTAGCATTCACTTTTATACACAAATATAACTAAACAAAATACCCAATTAATTATCATTATAATGGCTGTAACTTCTCACAATTGAAAAGGATGTCTTTTTATTGTTGTAGTTGAAATGTCATGCACTTTTTTACTAAAAACCCTTCTTTAATACAATGTAGAAAGATATATTTCAACTTGTTATTAGCCTTATTGTGATGGAGTGTCACTCCTATTACTACCTGATTTATCATTCCTTATCAGTTTAAAATTATACATCAAAATAATAAATTATACTGTACTACACTTACATTGCTCTGAATCTTTGTATTTTCTGCAATCCTTCTTATCTCTGGAGTATCAGCTACTTCAGTGTGCTTTGCATGAGGAACATGACTGGAAAATAAATCAATGATCAAAACAACTGCATAAAATCAATAAACAGTGATAAGATTTTTCAAGTGTTAACTGATACTTGTTTTAAATTAATCTTGCATGTACTGTTATTATACTTTACATAAACATTTCAGTAATAAAATTTGATGTTATTTTATAATTAATGAGCAATAATAACTTCACTAAGAGTTACTTTTGCATTCTGACATTCACAACAGCAAAATTAGATGTATAAGAACTCATATATTCTACTAGCTTTAAGATGAAATTTCATATTTACTTTTAAGAGATAGTACAGTTTGAAATCTTTATAAGTGATATACATACAGTTCATCTTTTCTTTACTGCTGCATATCCTTCAAGACATTTCCTCAAAAGAAAAATTATATTAAAGTATCCAAAAATTGTTCAGTTTTACAAATCTGTAAAGTAAAGAATGTGTGAAACACATAACTTGGTTTAGTGATGCATAATGAATTGTAGTACTTAACATAGATATTATCACAAGTGTGAAACTCGTGCAATGTTAGCCCTTGGACAATATTTATGTGAGAGGAAAACAAATTTTACTATCATATCTTCCCCCTCTTAAACATTTTCTGTACATCAGTATTCCTATTGTTAGAAAAACACTAGGTAAGTTACTTGGGTGTCTTTAAGCAAAATTTTATATATATATATATATATATATATACACACACACACACACATACATACATACACAGTAACAAGTGTGCTTAAATTAAAGCAATGATACTATCAGTAACTACACTGATTTTGCCTACAGTTGTTGCAGTAAAATACAACAACCCATTATAATAAAATATAACATAATAAAAATAAAGGTTAAAACTGTTTTAGTATTTATCTATATGTATCCATATAGACACACAGTAAACACCATTTTAGTTCATGGCAGCATTAATGTAAACCATGACTTCTTTATCACATAAAACATGTAACATTCTATATATTGCAATGTAAAATTCCTTAATGACTAAATTACCAACGTAAAATATATAATTGAATACAGTTTCGAATATACAAGCCTCATGACAACTACAGCTGATATAAAACATACTGATTGACATTTCACACATAGTATGATGTCATTGAAACGATTGCTTTTGGGAAAAGTATATAATGGCCCATTTTTAATGGAAAATATATATACACTTAAATCTTGAAAATGCATTCACATCATTGATTTACCACTTGTAAAATAATGTTATCCATTTCACTTAATGGCAATAAAGAAAAGTAATATCGATAGATTTGGGTCACTAGAAAAATCTAGAAAGAAACTTGAAATAAGTTGTATCCTAGCCATCACATCTCAGTTTAAAATTCAAAAACCCCAATGACAAGCCATAACATAATCAATAAATATTTTTATCTGAAAATAAGGTAAACAAGGCATTGGCTTACCTCTCATTCAACCATCACATACTAGATGTTGTAACTGGTATTCTTGCTATATCATACAGACATACCAATCAAGGTGTTACAAGCTTGTGAAAATTAATTGAAACAAGACGGAAAATTAACAATTTTTTTCAATTTTTTGCGTTTTATTTCTGAGAATCCAAAAGTTACTCACAAATTAATACATGATATGACAGCCTTTATTTTTCAGAAGATCATTAATCCGCTTTGGCATCAAATCCACGAATTGACTGCAATCTTTACTAATTTTTGTATCACGGTACCACACCTCAATTATGGCCTCAATTAGCTTATCTTTCATAGTACAGTCTTTTCCCTGAAGTCTTTCTTTACAAATTGCCCAAAGATTTTCAATAGGATTTAAGTCCGGAGAGTTTCCAGGCCAGTCCAGCACCTTTATTTGCATTGTAGTCATAAAATTCTTCACAAGTTTCAATGTGTGGCACAGAGCCAGATCTTGCTGAAACATGCCAGATCCATCTGGAAATCTCTTTCAATTCTGGAATGACTCTTCTCTGCAAAACTTCGATGTACTGTGATCCTCGCATCATACCTTCTATGATACGTAAGCCTCCAATGCCACAGTAGCTGAAAAAGCCCCAAAAAATCTTCTTCAAGGGATGTTTCACAAACTGATTGATGTGAGATTCTCAATGTTTCTCACCTGGAGATCTGTGAACATGCAGACTTCTTCGACCATATACAAAGAAATGAGTCTCGTCACTCAATAACACCTTCCTCCATTGTTCGTGCGTCCAGTTCTTGTATTTCAGACCCCATTGATACCATTCTTTCTTCATTGAGTTGGTAAGAAGTTGTTTTTTGACTGGTCTCCTTGCCCTTCTAACTCAATTTCGAATGGTGTAATATTCCTCAAAATTTTGTCATATATTCCAAAAATAGATCAACCGTACTGCAAAACACAGCTAATGACACCGTCTGTGTGAAAAAATGACTATTAAAGAAAATCAGCAGGTCCAGCGAGCCTACATCGGCCACCATGTTGAAAATATTGTAAAATGACCATTTGTTTCAATTAATTTGCACAAGGGTGTACATACAACAACTATGGATTTTTGTGTGCATTTACTATTAAAACAGACATTGATAAACAGTCATACTTGTACAACAGAAGAATAATGAGAATGCTTGCAGAGAGGGTAGCTGTGCTTTGGACATATCCTTAAAACATCACCTTTTGCAGTGGAAACTATGCAGCAAGGCTGTTGTCAAGTTCCTGATCCTAACACAGATCATAATTGGATGTAGGAACATGAACTGTAATGATACAGTTGGATTCTGAAATCTTTGAATTACATGTACTCAACCTCTGTTCTTATGTAGTTCTTAGATGTAAAATGTATTTTTTAAGACACGTAGGTTTTCTAGCATTTTACCTCTAGAACAAGGTTTTAATATCATACATTCCTAATTAAGCATTAAAACTCTCTCCAGTTTTTTACTGTGGAGTTACACAGCTAATTACTTGTATCTATATATCATTTTCTTATAATACTTTTAGAAAACAACTATGAATATAATAGACAAGTATACTGTTATGCAGAGATGTTCAAGTTAACATTTACTAGTAGAATGTTCCAAAATTCAAGCAAATATACAGAGGTGTGGTATTTCACTTAATCCACATTCTCATCTAACCACACTAAACTGAATGCTTGGCCATTAAGTTATGCTCTTTTGAAAGTTCTTTTAAAACTAAAACCCACCTCCTGCAATGTTGACACTGAATACTTAGTACAATTTAAAAGGTTTTGATCAGTTTTAAATATTAATCTCTTTATGTACTTGTCAGTAAGCACAATGATTAATTTTAAATGGTTGAAATGGGAATATTTTATAATCATCCATGTTTTGTATTTAACAAACTTTTTAGAACTTAAAATACTGAATTTGTAAAAAACCTTTTGGGAAATTACACATCAAAACTCAAATAAAAACATGTTCAAACATGACTACTGCATGTGCATTTTTGTTAATTTGAAAATGTAACATTCATATAAGAATAAAATAACAAATAACCTGAAAACTGGCCTTTAAAAATCATTTTGATGCTAGAGAATTATGTGAAATTTATGATTTGAAAGTTTTGCAGCAGAAAAAAAGCTTTTTTGTCAAATTTCAACATTATATAGTTAAAAAAAATTAGCATGCACCCATAAGGTCACTCCTATTAGGTTTTAATATATATGTTTTGAACTTTTTCTTCATATTCAGATGCAATGGATAGACATGCATTTGTTTTCCAAAAATACATTACATTAATATTATATATAATATGCATATCTACTAATGACATATATAAAACATATATAGACCCCTGTGGTATTTCAAGCTATAGTCTATAACTAAAGACTATTAACTTCACATTGGAAAAGATGTTTACCAAACTTCTTTGTAACCCACACTTTCAATATCTGCATCTTCAGGAACATAAATTTCAGGCACTCAAATGACCATAACCTAAACAGAGCTGACAAGAAGAAAAATTGGTTTACCTAAATGCAACCCCCATAAACAAACATCCAATTTCCTCATTACATTATTGTACGTTTTACAATATGTTTTGTGATAGTGATATAATATATTCAGCTTTGTATGTAAACATTTTATAATTTTCCTGTAAAAAGCTGTTTTAAATCACATAACTTATGATCAATATGCACTGTGATCTATAGTCTAGCCTTTTCATACTTTATTTTGAATTTTACACAAGGACTAACTGTGTTAGTCAGCACCACCCACCATTAAATCTTGGGCAACTCAATTAGTAAGAATAGTGTGATTTACCATCACCATTATAATATAATGTGTCCATGGCTGAAAGGCCAAGCATGTTGGCAGAGAGGAATTTGAACCCATGACCCTCAGAATGCAAGTCAAGATCCCTAACCTCTTGGCCATGGAGGGCTTTTACTATTATATAGCACAATGACATTCCCCATCAAAACAAACATACCATGTGTTTGCCCATTGAAATAATTCAGTGATACTTTTCTTAAACGTAGTGATAAATAAAGTGTGCAGTCAACCCAGAACATGTATATTTTTGTCATTCCATGTGTTATTTACATAACAAAGATTGCATTGCAGTTGTTTTTAAGCAAGAGACTGAATACAATGCATTGTTGGCAAACACCTGCAGCACGTTAGGGTTCTAAGATTTGCTAAGAAGCCAATGGATGCCACCATTCCTTTTCATTTTACTAGATGCTAATGAAGTGACTGCTTTCTGACAGTTGTCATTTGTTAAGTATGAAATGAGAGATATTCAATTCAATACAATTTATTTAATATAGTACACTAAAATCATGCATGTGTATAATAATGATATATATAAATCAAACATCAACAAATATATCTCTCTCTTTATGCATATTTCTTTTTTTTCATTCTCTATCTTCAGCACATAAGAATGGATTAATAATAATCTTGATGTGAAAATTTAGGATTTACAAAAAAATAATTTTCTTGCAGTGTACTCTTGAATATAAAAATTTTGATACATAATACTTTTTGTACAGTTAACTATTCAGGAGACACAGTGTGTGAGAGATGTTTGGTTATTTTACATGTGTGTACACACATTCACACAGTATTATTTCAAGCTTAATTGCTCAACACGTGCAGTTTAGCATGATGTGTGGTGAAAAAAGTCATTAAGTTGATTTTTTATAGCTGCTTTTGTTCTTTTGTCATTCTCTGTAGATAACACTACTTCTGCCTGTGGTCAGATGTGGTTGTAATGCTTTGTACTATGCCAGATTGTACACAGCTGTGTCATCCAAAGGTAGGTAAAAGGAAGTTATAACCTTTAGGTTTCTTTATGTTTCAATGGGATTATTCACTTCTCTTTTTTGTACATAATAATACTCTGAAAGTTTAATATGTAACATTATAAATTGCTTAGACCCAACTTATGTACATCTTGCTCACCATCCTATGAATTTATTTAATTATGATTGTTTTTGAGTATAAATAATAGATGGTTTTCACTGTGCTCTTTACATTTATGTCTAGTCACTTTCTTTCATAAACTCAGAGAACTCATAATTATTTTGTAATAAGTATCCTAATGAAACTTGTATAGTTAAGTGGACTTGTACTGCTGCACCAAAGCTAATGACTGTGGCTTGAATATACCACTTCACCAAAGTACTACACATTGTAATGGTTACATTATATAAGGAAGCACATCAAATAATGGAGAGCAAGGATAATCAATAAGAGAAAAATTAACAAGAGTTTCAAAGTCTTGTGAAAAACATGTACATTTTTATTAGTGACATTACAGCAGATGGCTTATATTGTCACTTGATTACAAAAGATAGGCTTAACCTTAACTTTATATCTTTTCAGTGTAATAAGCTTAATCTTAATAATAACTGTATTACAATTATGGACATTACTGACATCCAGAAGAATTATATTGACATCAACTTTGTATGCAAATTAACATACAGTTTTCATACTAGTTTTAATGTCTCTACAGTAAACTGTCATGTCTTATTCTCTGTAAACTTTTAATTTGTTTGTCATTTTAAAAGAAGCCAAGTGAAATATTGTTACATAACATCATGTACTTTTATCAGAACTTATGATTTATAGAATCTATAATACCTAATTAATTGATGACAAATTGCCTTAGCATTTTGAGAGCTTTCCTATTCAGTTGAATAAATGATTCAGTTTCCTCAGATTCTGGTTCCTGTTAAAATTTGCCATTTTCAATAAAATGCAAACTGCCCACATTACACGCTACAAAATAATAAAATAGGGGAAAGTCTTGTGTGAGCAAAATTTGAGAACTTCTACAATGCAGTGTTATGTTACGAACTAATATGTTTGTTTTTCAGTAATGCTACATTAATTCTACCACTTGTCAGGCAATGAAAACTGACTACAAATAATAATATATTACCCTTGACAGCAAGTGTTTCTGAAAGGTTTGACATTTTATACATTCAATAAAACAGGCCAACTATTCTTTTCCTCCAAACCTGAATAAATTCCTTCAATAATCTGTCAATTGTAGTAAGTATAAAAATACCACCAAATCAACAACTTATGCTTTAGATTGTTCATTAAAAATTGTAATTCACATATAATACAACAACACTCTACAAGAACAGAAAACAAGGAAGGTTTAGCATTCCTAAGCAAAGTAACTACATGTAAATAAAAACAGCCTATGTTATTTGGATATTTTGTTAAGTCACTCAAGCTAAGAAAACCTACATTACATAGCAATGCCCAGTTGTGTAGATAATGCACA
Source organism: Tachypleus tridentatus (assembly GCF_004210375.1). NCBI lineage: Eukaryota > Metazoa > Arthropoda > Merostomata > Xiphosura > Limulidae > Tachypleus > Tachypleus tridentatus. The sequence goes on from NC_134835.1 coordinate 85,774,218, forward strand.
GATGTGACTTCTATTTCAGTTTAAACAATCAGCTTCTTTTTAAAAAAAACAACTGTATAGTTCTACTCATTTTCAACACATACGTCAAACTGCTAACACACAAGCATTAAGCTCCAGAAAATCTATTAACTACAACAATGTAGTACAATGAACAGAAAATTGTTTTCAACTGAATAATTTCGGAGAGCCAATGTACCAGAGATGATATACATCTGCATTCAGTTTTACTTCCCTAATCTGAACATTAAGTATATAAAAAAACAAGTTTATCAGAGCACTGGCCATGGATAAAGATGAGATGGTACACTTCACACAATACTCCAGTTTTATATATTCAGCCACTCCCTTCAGGGGTGGTCTACTGAAAATACAAACAATTTCTTTAAACATTTATATTGAGCTTAATAAGATGTCCATTTCTGTTAATGGCTTGTAGCATGATTAAATAAGTATATACATTACTTTTTGAAATTATATTTGTGCAAAATAGATTCAGTCCATGTACATGTATGGTCAAATAGGTCCCAACTTTAATAATAGGTAATAAAAATATATTAAAAATTGAATTTTAAATAAAATATTTTTCTTTAGTCTGTGAGCTATACAACTAGTTCTATTATATATTAAAGGCTATATTTTTCCAAAGCCATTTTAATTAGCAAGCTGCTCCTGTCTCTGTCCAATTATTTCACTTCCTGAATGTAATGTACCTTAATATTTGAAATTCAACAAACCATAAATAATAGATGTTACTATCAACTGTAGGTAGCTTTCAGGTCATTCCATGTCAAGTCATCCAGATTTTGGAAAATTTTCAAGGTGACTTCCTCGGAATGCCTTGAAAAAATTCACATCTGCTTATCTACCCATATAATGAAAAACTGACAAACATTAGATCAATATCTCTAACAGTTTGTGATTTACAGCCCTGTAAAATTTAATTAATTTTCCTTTATTTTTGGCAACTTTGGCTGCTTAAAGCTGCAAGAGTAATGGTGGTAGAAGGCTGCAATTTGCTACACTGACTGAATTAATCCCACAGAATTCAAAAATGGTCTCAAACCAAGTTTATCTCTCTTAGGATTTGCACAGTGATGCTGTAAAATCATCTGAAAACCAAAAATTGTAAAAAAACATTGGTTTATTTAATAAGCCATGGCTCTAAGACTTAATATGATACAAAGCTGAATTTTCTTTTCAAATTTCCTATAATATATCAGTTGATACATCAGCAATTGTTGTAATTAAAAGTCTATTAGAACTCCTGTAAAAAAAATGTAGTTGCATGCAACTTTTTATGATTTAGCTAAAAATAGCCCTATTCAGGCCACAGTTTGACCATGTCACCAGTTATTCAGCCTTTTCAGATTTTTACTATATAAGGAATCCAGCTTTCATCTTTACATGTCCTTGCAGGCCATGAGAACAGTTTGTTTCTTGATTTCTTCATAAATGACACCAACACATTGGAATGTTCATCTGATCTATCTTTTATGTTTCCCACATACCATTCATGATCGTATATGCATGCCACATATTTCTCTGGCTGATAATTGTCATTGCTATCATTAGACCCTATTTGAGCTGCTGCAACATCACTTTCACTGCTACAACTGTGTACACATCATCAACTGATAGCCTTCTCATATACGATTTGTTGTTAGAGTGGGGAATAAAGTTATGATGTGGCCTAATACCTGCCACAGTTTTGCATTTGTCAAAGCACTCAAGTCGATCAAACTTTTCACAATTCTGCAGGACTGATTCCTGATTGACAAGAAAGAACTGAATGCCCTGAATGTGGTCTTTGCCCAATGGTACATATCAGAGACACTTATAATTTGATTATTTATAGGCAATTGAAGGCTTGCATGAGCCACCAGCCTCTTCACTGTATCCCCAACTCCATCACATGGAGTTTTCCCATGACTGGTGGTAAAAAAATGCCATTCAGCAAACAACTGATAATCTTCGAAATGGTAGCATAGATTTGCAAGATTTTTAAAATTCATGTATTGCAAAGCTGCACCATCACTGTAATAAATGATCTTTTCTGTGTTTGGATATTTCTATTTAACATGGCTTAGTACTGTACTCATGAAAGCATGAACAGCTACTGTATCATGTTTCAGACAATCTGACAGAACACATATGCTAACAACACTAATATCTTCTGAATTTGATTCTCTGAAGTACATTACAAAAGTGTTGCCTGAGAATTATCCCAGTGTTGCCCCTACACAGCATCCTGAACTATAAAGCTATAGTTTTCAGCATAGTCTAATAACATTACAGCTGTGTTAGGACTGAAGTAATTTTTCAAGTACAAAACATATGGTTGGAGGATACTTTAAAAAATTAACTCAAAAAGTAGGTTGAACATCATTTTGATTTTTTTTGTGGATTATATTCTTACATCTCTGAAAAGGCTGAATAACTGGTGACATGGTTAAACTGTGGCCTCAAGTAGGGCTATTTTTAGCTAAATCATAAAAAGTTGCATGCAAATACATTTTTTTTACAGGAGATCTAATAGACTTTTAATTACAACAATTGCTGATTTATCAACCGATATATTATAGGAAATTTGAAAAGAAAATTCAGCTTTGTATCATATTAAGTCTTAGAGCCATGGCTTATTAAATAAACCAATGTTTTTTTACGATTTTGGGTTTTCAGATGATTTTACAACCTCACTGTGCAAATCCTAAAAAAGATAAACTTGGTTTGAGACCATTTTTGAATTCTGTAGGATTAATTCAGTCAGTGTAGCAAATTGCAGCCTTCTACCACCATTACTCTTGCAGCTTTAAACAGTCAAAGTTGCCAAAAATGAATTTGCCAAAAATAAAGGAAAATTAATTAAATTTTACAGGGCTGTAAATCAGAAACTATTAGAGATATTGATCTAATCTTTGGCAGTTTTTCATTATATGGGTAGATGAGCAGATTTAACTTTTTTCAAGGCATTCTGTGAGGTCACCTGCAGCCCCTAGATGATTTGACATGGAATGACCCTTTCCCCTATTTAAAAAAAACACCACATATATATGAATATGAAAATTTTCATACAGAAGAGTCAACCCTCAAAAAATATCCAGTCACAGCAACAATATGTTGTTTATTGAAACCAAAACACACTGAAATGACCTTCTGACCAACTGGAAAACTCCTACCTTACATTTTCAGTCTGAATTTTTACTAGTTAAAATCATATTCTGCACTAATCTGGTCACCTTGTCTTCATTTAACTAGTGGTCATTTGGTTCATTATTGTGTGCTAAAACCCTGATTTTTTTCCTATGCATTGCAATGGAGGGAAAAAAGTTATGACAATAAGCAACTTTCACCTCATAAAATAACAGGTTTGGGGCAAACCCCAAGACTCCAAGTTTGTATGACTTTCGATGTGGAGGTGCCTATTCATAAAGATGCATTGCTCAATGACATATCTGATGTAATGGACCTTGCTGCATTAGTTGTTGTAATAGTCCCAAGATCTACAAGGGCTAAAGAACCCTTGCCTTCAGAACAGTGATATGAATTAAATACTACTTTGGATATACTGGCACTGATGGCCAACAGTACACAAGACTCAACAACTTTGCAAATGGTACAATAGTGACCAAGGATATCCACAATGTTGTTTCTATGCTCCTGTGAAAGAGGGGTCCAGGAGATCACCAGAGTAATGCAGTTGTTTGCTTGGCCATGTTGAAAAAAATACCATCATATGTTTGCTCACCTTTGGCAAGACCACTCTACTCTGAGGTCAAAGGAGACACAGAGCTGTGATTGACTCAAGGGTTATCTTAGTTCTAGGAAGTGTTTCAGAGCTAAAATGTAATTACATAAACTGCTGGTGGAATGGTTATCCCTGCTATGTTGGTGGTACAAGACTTTACTGGTTCAAAATAACTGTTATTCAGAGAGTTCTACAAAACACTATAATGGCAATTAAAAACTGACCTACCAACAACCTTGTAAACCACCATTACTGCTCAACTGCTCTTGCCAATGATCTACATACTAAGGAACCACTGTAAGAAATGATAGATGGAAACCTGAGTGTTACACAACCACAAGGGGAGGGGGGCATTTGCATCATAGGGGCAGTCTGCCAGTTACATGAGGAGCTGATACAGACCACAGGGATTATCAGTGCCACTACAGTAGTTGATCACATAGTACCTGCTGCTGCAATTGATGCAAAGAAAAATGGATATCATTCTTACTGTTGAGTGGGTGTCTGCATGTTATGTAGGGCTGTGAGTGTTTGTCCCGAGTGATTGTCATTATGGAAAAAAGTGTATTGGATTGTGCATTTTATGAATTTAATTTTGTGTTATAGCTATTGTCTCCTTCTTAAAGTTTTTCATGCTTCAAAATTTATTATTCTCAAATTATGGTTACTTCTTATAGTATTTTATTATATGCTTGGGTTTTCTATTTCTCGAAGAATTTGTGTTGCAACTTAATTTCTTCTTATTCATACTGAAAACACTTGTATTGATGTATATACACCATACAGTATTATAGACTTTCTTTTGTGCATTTTGTTATTTACTGTTGTATGGAACAGGATCCGAAGAAGTAAGTTACTAAAAAGTATCCAGTCAGACCAACTGTCTATCGTTTTTATTCATGCAAGTTCCCAGTGTTTAGTGTTTCAATACTGATGGTGTAATTTTGTATCCACTGTTGTTTCTTCACTTTTACACAACTCTGTATACAAGATATTCATTATTACTTTGTAGCTGTTTTGTTGAGCAAATTTCCTGTTAGCTAGAGGGCTTATTTGACAGCTCTAAAGTTAAGTTTCACCTGTATATAGCATACAGCAACAAAATCCCACTGCTTTTCTTTTCAAAACTTGGTATATTACTCTTCATAGACCTATTTGTTAACAACTCAGTTTGACTAAGACAAGTGATTTATATGAACATCTTTTAGCTCTTGTTTTATTAGTATTTATATTGAATCGAAATAATAAATTATTGTTAATAGGTTCTCCAAAGAAGATTATGAAACATGTTTTGTGATGAAAACTTGTTTCTCTCGTTTTGTTAATCAAAACGACTTGAGTATGTACATTATTCGATGTCCAAATTAGGGAAATAAAAAGTGAACACAGATATGATGACTATTCTCTCACATTAACAAGAAGACAACAAACTACAACTGCACACTATTTCTTACAACAACTGTAATACTACTGTAAAGAGTCAATAACACAGAGAACCGTAATAGTCCTGAATTATGGTAGTTTATTATTATTAATTTATTTGGACATTTAAAATCCTTAGATTATCAAGTTAGTGTTTACACAGTTTACTAGAGACTAGCTAACGCTGTTTTACTGTAACAGCTGGTAGCGATCCGAGTGAAATACGATCCTAGCAGATGAGTACGTAACCTTTCCAAGTACGGTACGTCGCCGTGGTTGTCCGTCTCAACCATAGGTCACATGACTGGATACTCTGTGCATCAATCAGTTCCTTGGCTGTAAAGTAAATATTGATGTACCAAAATAACGAAAGCTTCCCCTTACAACACACGGGACGAGCTACAGGCAGGCCTCGAAATTAAGGACGCTATACTATACACGTCAAGCAAGAAATATTTCACTAAATTAACTATATTAGGAACAGCTTAATATAAATTTATTGAAGTTTCAAAATATATTAAAGTTGGTGCAGAAACATTAAAAAAATACAAATCGTTACTAAAAAGAAAAAAGAAATTATTGTCAGTAAGCATTCATCCTAACAAAATATCGTTGTAGTATTGACTTGTTCATCAATTATATGAAAAACCTTGGTCTTCTGCATAAATACATTTCTTGTTTAACTATTTTCCTTCCTTCCTTTCATAAACAGATGCACACTTTCAGAGTAAATTAAATATTTAAAGCTGCAAGATGCTTGCAGACGCTATTATTAATTATATTTTGTTGTTATTTACATTTAGATTTTTCTGTATCATTAAAGAGTTTTCAGTATTTAAAGTGCAATGCAATTATACAAGTTACAATATGGAAAGACTGGTCATACTTTTTGAAACAGTTTCTGAACAAAGTATTTATCAAAAACTGGTGCATTTTTAATTTTACCGATTTTTTAAATAAATTATCTTTGCAAAAAATGAAAATACCCCCCGCTTGTTTTTTCTCTTAAGACAAATGAAATAGTTTATTTTCCATGTATTAGTTCAAAATTTCAAGGAGCCTTTGATTAGGGACTGTATGATGCTAACGTGTGTTTAATAAGTTTGGAATGTTGTTTCAGAGTTATTTTAGGAGGTGTAGTTAGTTTTGGCTTTAATGAACCCGAAAAAGACCTCATTATAGAAGCCGTAAATATTGCTCCATTCTAAAAAACAGGCATAAGCCAAAGCTCTCCTTAGTTTGACTGAAGACATTTTCGCGGTGGTTGGAACATACTCTACAATGTACAAATTTTCAAATTTACAATTCACGTTGACATTGAGTGTGAAGATCTTTTCTGATTTAATGATATTTTTGTTTCCGGTTTGTAGATACTTGCGTGTATTTTATCGATTGCCACTGTAAATATTCACCGTTATACTTCAGTTGTATAATACATATTTAGACTTTAATATTCAAATACTTATGTGGATTATATATAATATGATGAAATTGCTTGGATTGTGTATCGCAATAAGAAAGGTTATTATCATGTACAATCCATTTTTACCTCTGATCCATTTCCCATAACTCAAAAATATATTCTGTCCTGAAAGACGTTAGCAATAAACACTGCACACATTCTTTCATTTAACATTAGTTTTTAAATATGAAGTAGTTTTAACGTCATAAGCAGTAAAATAGTACAAGTTATGAGTCATTACTGTTAGTCTAACGTTCTCTAAATACCTAAAGGCTTCATGCATTAACAATATTCTAAACAATTTTATCAACTAATGTCAATTAATTAAAACTACATGAAACTGGGTTGTATAAATTTATACCGAAAAAATATTATTACATTAATAACTCAAAAAAATTGTGCATTTCATAGGTTAATAAAAGACGACAATTCAATATTATGACCGTTTATAAAAACAACATCGTGGTGGCCCACCCCTACGCAGAAATAATAATAGTAAAAAAATAGGTCATACGATTGTGGGTTTTGAGTATTATAATGTTCTTCAACGTTGACATAAATTCATTTTGTGGGCGACCTATATAAACGACACCCATATTTTTACAAAGAATTTTCAATCCCACCCAAACGAGGTAGTTTTAGTTTGTTTTTTTTCCTTCGAAATTTTTTCGTGAAATAGTCGAGTAAAAGTCCATTAGAAACAGCACGGAAAGTGGTGGATAAGATTCCTTCTGTTTTTATTCCTTTGTTAAATAAAGATCACCCACATTCACCGACGACGTATTTAAATGATCAGTTATTAATGTTGGGAAGTTATCACAAGAGTGGACTACTGCACAGAATTTTGGCACGTGATGAAAACAGCTAAGATTCAAACACGCGTACTTGGCAAAATGATTCACCATTTGACGTCAAGACAGGCCGCGTACACTCTGTTTCACTTCCAGAAACGACTGACATTCTTGACGATATCGTCTTTTTACTCTGAAAGAATTAGCTGTTGCCCATATTAGGATATTGAAATCAAGTATACTGTTTACAATACGAAAGGGAATAACACCGCAATATTGTTATAACTTTTGTATGCACCTTACTGTAATCAATAAAAAAAAAGTCACAAGAATAGAAAATGTTAAAATTTAAATAGGAGCATATTTATTAATTAAAACGTACGAAATAAACTTATATTTCACTAAACTACCGTATATCAGAATTTCTAAACACAGTGATCATCATTATTAATACACAGGAAGTTTTCTTAAGGAAACTTTATGACCTCTCGCTAAGTACGAGACAAAGTGTAATTGGTAGAACACGCATTATTTGTACACATAACCAACCTCCGAGTTAGAGAGGGAAACAAATTAATAAAACTTCCATGGTTGTAAGTATGCCACTAGAAATACTGGATTCAGTGTTATATCAAACTATTTTTAATTCACATACATGTCGGGTAAGGAAATTAAATATTACTCCCCAACAATAGAGGTATTAAAAAGCGTGAAATAAACTAGTGAAACGTGCTTGTTCATTGTTACTTCTCCTGTGCCCCCTAGTGGCACAGAGGCGTGTCTGCTGATTCACATCGCTAAAAACCGGGTTTTGATACCCGTGGTGTGCAGAGCACAGATAGCTCATTCTGTAAGTTTGTGCTTAATTTCAAGCAAAACATACTTCTCCTCTGAGTTACTATACGACTTATTAATTAGTTTGATACGCATCTGCAACTCGCGTATCTCTCAAGAACGTATAAACGACATTATTTGGAGAGGTTTTAGTTATAGCTCTAACAGTATTGAGGTAATATGAAACCTTTCACAATAATACAAATACACTGCTAACAGAATGAGCCATCAAAAGCCACAGGACTGCACTGAACCGTATATGTACGTTTCCAGTTGTTGTTTTTTAAACTAGAGTTAATCAGTTATTGCTAGGCACAAGGTAGCTAATCGCAAAGATTAGCAAATTAGCTCAAATTAGCAAAAGATTGAGTCAATTTCAATCCAGGCAGCACTGCAAATTTATTGTCTGGACCAAAGTAAGATCCCTACTAAACACATGTGAGAACTTATGTTGACTGTTCATACACTGATCCAACATTACACCATCCAAGAACCAAAAGCCAGTTGGGGATGCTAGCATGTTGTTGGAATGATTATGAGGGGGTGACCTGTGCTATATTGACAGTGTCATCACTGCCCCACTTCCCATTAGCTGACATCCTTTAATTAGCCTCTGGTTATTAAGCTCCAATCAGTGAGGGTTCTCCATGGTCCACCACCCCTGCAGATAGGAAGTGGTAAAAACTTCCCTTTCTCCAGAGGAAGAAAATAATGGGTGGAGAAATTTGTGGTGGGGAAGACTCAAAGAAAATGCCTGGTTACCGTCAGTCCTACAACTAGAAAGATCTTTTACTGGAAAGAGTGCAACAAGTGACCATGTAAACCTATTTTGAAAAGCCAGAAAGTGTAAGCCAAGGAAGTAGAAATAGCACCCTCTGGTGCTCGTTTTTTAAATGATAGTCTATAGAATGGATACATTATGGATCAGATAATAAGCTAATCATAATATACCATAAGGATAACTCAAGCAGTCTTGCAGAACAACCCATCTCAGTAGTGGACATCACCAGCCACTTGGTGGGATCCTGAAAGCAAATGCTTTAAACAAAAGGGAATGCATTCACCCATCTAAAAAGGTGGATAAATTTTATGATGACAAACAGTGACCCCTAGGAGAACAGATTATCAAATGATGAAGAGAGTGGACAACAAATTTATCTGAGGTAGTACAGATGCCAGCTTGAATTATCTTGCCCAGTGGCAGACAGAAACAAATAGCCAAACACTAAGGGAGGTAACAAATCTGATGAAATACAGACCATCCTGTAAACAATAAATTCAAAAGGGGAGAACAAACAGAGAATGTGATGGACTGTAGATGTGTCCCTGGAGGAAGAGAAATTCCAAGGAACATTGATTGAGATTATGAACTACATAACAATGAATGGCACAAACAGGACAGAAATCTGTGTGGGTCCTAACAAGTAGAGAAGGATATAGTAGAAAGATGGAAGAGAAGAGAATGGTAGAAGTCTCCCAAACAAGTAAATAAAGACTGAGGAAGGAAGGACCAGTCAGGAGGAATAATAATATGGGGATGATGGAAGGGGTATGAGATGAATCACTAGCACAAAGATGTGAACAACACTGATCATAATCAAGAATAATATCTGAAAAAAAGGTGTTAGAAGTTACATGTTATCAATGCCCTGAATTGTCATGGGAAAGAATGTGCACAAAGACACATAGCTCCCAGTTGACACAGGAACAGGGCAAGAATATCTAGGGATGAGAAAGGGCCAGAAAAAGGTGAAGAGAATATGGGAGAAAACACTATATGGAAACAAACAGAAAAATATAGGAGGAAAAGGCAGAATAGTTTTGAAAAGGGAAGGTAGATGACTGTCAGTAGAACAATTGGGAAGAAAGTAGTGACTGGTGAACCAACATTTAAAGATACCCTTTCCTCACACATAGAAGGATTAAGTAGAATGATGCTTTGAAAATGGAAAGGATCACAATCATGAAAAATAAATCAAATGTGATGGTGGGAAGACAAAATACCATGATGAAAGGAGATGTAGCAATATTGTAGAATTGGCAAGGGAAGAGAGTTGGGTTGTCAGATGGCACAGAGGAGAGAAACAAGAGTAAACTAGTCAGAAGATACTACCAAGAGACATTGACAAAGAGGATTTCTAGTCAAGGCCATGGTCCAAGAGAAAGACTGAGAAGGTGGGTGAACATTATAACAAGTAAAAGACCAGATTCAGGGTAAGGCAGCAATAGCCAGGATTAAGGAATGGAGAACAGGTGATCAGAAGAGAAGAAACATAAAAGTGAAAGAGCTGGCTAAGCAAAGATGAGTGGAGTCCTCAAGATAGCAACTTCAATTGAAACTGAGGGAGAATAGACATTATACAGATACACATGGTCCAACCAAGAGATACAGTCCAAAAGCTAGTTCATTGTACATGACACATGACAGGTGAGGAAACCAACCCATTAAGAAATGTCCAAGGAAGGAAGGTTTAGAATTTGAAATCAAGGAGGTTTGGATCCATTTTTCCAATGATATTTAAAAAAACAACAAAAAACAACCAGCTGTTGAAATGGAATGGAATATCTAACATGAGCAATAACAACAGTATCATTCTCAATCACCTACTCGAAGTTTGAGTGCATGAATATGGAGAGAAAACTCATCCTGGGAACATGTGCCAATTAGATAATCAGGGATGCTCCTTGACCAAAGGAGGAAACATATAAAGAGGTGTAGGTACAGTTTGACTGGAGGTAATGGAACACTCATAGTGACATATCGGTCCAGCCATTCATACAAATATTTTAATGTAGTAAGGGACAAGAGAACCATTGAGGTCAAAGAATGCTATGAACCATCCCAAAAGGTAAATTGAGAATGTGTGTGAGTATAACCTAAAGGGATAAACAGCCCCCATGAAGTTATGGTCACTAAACATCACATTCCACATGTAGAATGAATAGGACAGGCACAAATCCCAGTAATAGCAAGATCCATTTCTCACAAGCCAATTGGAGAAGATCGACCCTAGATGAGTACAAGTTGTAAACATCCCTCAGTGAATAAAGTATTGACTAAGATTGAGGATTTGCTGAAAGTGAAGATGAACAGTTTTTAAGACAGGTGGGAGGAGAAGGAGAAAAGGAAACAAAATGAAGACTTCAAGGAAAGAGATTGGAAAGAAAGTCATATGTAAAAAATAGAAACTCTATATGTGAATGAGAAATGTGATCTCAGAGGCTGACACCCTGATAGCTAGGCCTCCTTTGGACTCAATGAGATGGAAACGTCACCATAAAACCCCAACAGAACTGATACAAAGTAGAAGAGGAAGTTTGAAATAAAAAGGACAGGGAACTAAGGATGAAGAAGCAATATGATGGTGAAGGATAAGGATGGTGACATTGATTGATGTTTTAATCAAATCAAGGATACCTCCAAGGTGCTAGGCAAAGGGCACAAAGAATGGAAGAAAAAGTAAAACACTGGATAAGAGAGTATTCCTAATCAACAATCTCCAGAAACAAGGAGGAAAGTGAACATGGAGAATACAAGGGGAATAGCCACAGTGGAGAAGTGAAGGCAATGAAAAACATCCATAAAAATGCAATGGGGCAAGGTGGGGTGCCTCAGGCTTGAGAGGAGCATAAAGTTTGGTTAAAATAATCAGGGAAAAAGCAGACAGGAATATTAGATATGGTGTTGAACAAATGATATTAAAAATCCACCACCCTCCAAAAAAGGGCAAGGGCAATACCAAACTTGAAAATCTCTAAATGGGATGCAAAATGACAAAAATCAAGGAAATAAGAATCAGACAGATGGGAAGGAAAGGCTTAATGTTGCAAAAATGGAAGTGGTCCAGTAATGGTAAAGATATGAGTTAAGGTTAGGATTGAGCAGTATGGAATAAGCAGAAGTATATAATATATAGAAAAGAAAAAGAATAGTGTATGACTAGAGGATGTGAGAAAGTTTAAGATTTTCTTCAACAGAGAGAAAAGTCTCCAAAGGCTAAGCACATTCCTCTCACAAAAGAAAGGAAGAAATGCCTGAAGAGGTGATTGAAGTTTAAGTACCTATAAGCATAAAGGAACTTACCATTCTATTTATAACAGGTAGTGAATCATTGTCAGGGAATGTGTCTCCATAAGACATCATTATTACACAACCTGTATAGGAAAATTAGTCACTCACACAAGTAGTAGAAAACAGTACATGGACCAGTATTCACTGTGATTTAAAAAAAAAAGAAAGAAATTAGGCTTTCTCAACACTGCAAATCCTGTTAAAGTGAAAAACAATGAAAACATTTGATATGTTCAATGTCGAGGAATGAAGATTAGGAGTGCACAGGGAAGTTGAGTTACATTTCTACTGGTGGAGAGCTTTTGATACATAATAATGCCATCATGCAGTAGGATAAATCACTAGAAATCTTGGGAGTTTAGATGGGTGTTGTCTAAAGGCTAGTGGCATGCAAATCTTCTAGTTTTAAATACAATACGGTTCCAACTGTAATATTTATTTTTTATCTTTTATTGGCTGATAATTCCTGTTTCCCTTAAGCGTTTTCAAGGAACATCAAATTTCTATAAGGAAGCTAGCTTCAAGGGTCAATAACATAATTTACACTAGAACTATGACTTTTTAAAAATTCAGTGCTTATTAATAATAATTTCACATTTGAAACTATGTCACCTCAGTGAAATTGGTTGAAATCACTGTTTTAATTTTTGAGTTACCACATAATAAAAAATGAAGCAGAAGAAAGAGTAACAAGAAATTTCAACTTTTTACTATGATACTTACAAACATCCATAATTTATGGCTCAATCATTACATGGATATTGTTATAAAAGAAAACATTGTATAATATTGTAAAGTTTGAATAACCTACTGAGGATATTTAAAATACCATTTCAATGAACAATATGAGCCATCCCTACATAGGCAATGCTAGTGCCTTCTTGATGAAGACAAGATGATGAAATTATATACATGATTTTATATATGAAATGAAAGGCATAAAAACATGTGAAAATCAAAATTATTTCCATAAAGTTCATGAGACAACTTGGGTAAGCTACAAACCACAAAGGGGTATGTCTTATACCAAGCTTCACAGAATAATCAAAACAGTGATTAGAAAAAAAGGGCTAAAAACCAAGAAAGATGCATTAATATACATATCTTCTTATAAGAAAGCTGTGAAGTGATGAAAGCCACACTGAAAGTATCAGGAACCTCAATTTGTTCAAGTACGTCATCCTCAAATAACTGAATGTTGTAACAACCAAGTAGATAGAGGAATTCTTGTAAAATAGTAAGATCAGCACTGAATTTACATTTAACAATTCAGATATCAGTTCATAATGGGTGGGGGTAGTTTTGACAACAAGTATAAATGACAACCACACAAACAAGAAGACATTACACACAGGAAGACAAAAACTCACTATAATGCAGTATAGGAATTCCATGTCAAAAAATACAAGCCTTTATTTCTAAACAGTTTAGAAGACACCTGTTTTTTAACAAAAACAGAAACAAAAGGTGCTGAAAAATGTAGAATCGTATTAAAAATCATCCTAAGAGGTAGACAAACAAGTAATACTATCTCATAAAAGTGTTCGACCTTAACAAATACTTTATTATAAATGACTAAATACAAAAATTCAAAGTCTTCAAAGCAAACAAAAAATAACTATGGAATGTTTGTATTTGTTATATTTATTTTAAAAAAGTATTACACATTCGAACTAAAAGCAAAACTGAATTGTTGCATTGAAAGTCATAATATAACAAACATTCCTCACTGTGAGAAATATATACTTGAAGAGATACAAAAAAAAAATCAAAATTAAATGGTGTTTTATTCATACATATTTCAAAACAGTGGACTGAGAATTTAATGATGTACTCATACTACATATACAAGTGTTAAAACAATCATGCTACACATATGGATTTGAAATAAGCATTTTTTTTTTTGAAAAGTAAACTAAAAGTAAAACTGGGCAATTACCTCAAAGGATATTTATAATTAATTATGCGTGAACATTTATTCATGTTATGTAAAACGACAAACTGAAAAAAACAAACTATTCTAATAAGATTTTATTATCATTTTCAATTAATTCAAAGTTGTTTAGCTTGACTGATTAGTATTCTAGCTCAGGAAAATAATCAATTAAACAAATTCAATATTTATGATTATTACTATTATTACTCCAACTTGAGAATAATTCATTAGATGAATGCAATTAATTAATGATCCTAATGATTAATCAGTTAGTAAATTCCACTACTCATTTTACAAAAATGAAACATCACAGTTAGCAAAAATGTAGTGTGTATATTCACACTAATTTCCCTCAAAATAAAAAAAATCTGAAGCTTCCACAAGCTTTCTGATGACATCAATGACACTAAGGAACACATTCAAACAGATCAGTTATGATGACAAGCTTATAAGACCAGTCAAATAGTTTGTTTGAGATTGTAATGAACTGGTTTCTCCATTCAGCACTAAAAAAATCTACCAAACGATGATAATTTGACCCTATCCTTTGAACTAAAGGAAAATGATTAAAAAACTTGTAGTATAAACATTATTTTAATACCACTACTCATCATTACATTACATTTGATTGTTAAGCTGAAATCAGTTAAGTCATGTTCCAAATTTAGAAGAAGAAAACACAAAAGCCAATTAAAAAAAAAACTTTTATTCACAGAAATGTTAATGAACACTGAGATTAATATGTACTAGTTAATTTTTTAAAATAAAATGTATTTCCTCCAAAGTATTACATTACAACAAAAAGCTAGTTCCTAAATGTATAAATAAAAATTATCAATGAATGAAAAATTCACTATTAAGGAGAAAAATGTCGTCATTTATTTACTGAAGGAAAATGAAACCAAGAGGACATACAGAAAGTTTAAAATAAATAAAACCTAAAATGACTCCCGTAAAGACATTGTTACTTTTGTAATAGATTAGTTGGCCTAGATATTAATTTCTCTCTTAAATATTTTCACAATCTTCTCTTGCATAATTGAATGTTGATTAAAAACATTAAATAACTTAGTTAAATTTTAATTATAAGAAAATAGCATAAAACTTACGCATTACAGTAGGGAAGTTTGTTAAATCCCTTGTAGGTTTTCATATTAAGTGTCATTCCACATTCTTGGCATTTAAAACATCCTTTATGCCAAATCTGTTAACAAATAAAACACATTAAGAAATATGTAGGTGAGAAGACCCAAATATAAATTAATATATGTTTGAAAAAATCCTGTATAGTTAAATCATATGAGCAATTAACAAAGTTGGTCTAAGCTCAAATAACATACTTTTGCATTTAGCATTATATTTGCTTATCACAATTAAAATCTTTGCAATATGCTAAAATTCAGATAAATATAAAACTATAAAAATTATATCTTTCACACATTATTTCACATACAAAAAGTTTGGTAAATGTATAAATACACAACAAGGTTTTTTGTTAACAATTCTCATTACACCAAGTTATCTCGTGTTCTATAATTTTTTTGGTTTTAATTAGTAAAATTGTTTTCATGTCAAATCATATACACAATATATGAATTCAAAGAAGAAAATAGTTTCTTTCTTTGTTACAAGTACTGAACTTATGATAAAATTACTGAATGCAAAAATCTATAAATTTACACAAGACCAAATTAAAATACACTATTTTTAACTTTGTGCCAAATACTGCACTTCAATCAAAAAGTTTAGGTTATCCGTATGATAACAAGCTGGCCAGTATAAAATTATAGAAGTAAAATAAATATTTATTTGTTATCAATTTATATACAAGTGTTCATGTATCTTGTAAATCCTAAGACAGGACAAACATAAAACACTAGTATAAGGTAAAATAAGACATGCAAATGTTTGTTTTTCACATCAACCTTTATAAGTTATCTCAGATGCTCATGAAGCTCAATCTTCTTTTCTCACAAGTTATACTAGGCTTATAAACAAGTTCTACACAAGGATAAATACAAATTTCAATATTTTGCAATTTTAAGCTTGTATGATAATAATAAAAATTGGAAATTTAACATTTTAATTAGTGCTGTGCAAATAATAGTATTAAAAGAAATTTTCACTTAAAAATACTTTACTGTTATTGTTAAAATTACAGACTAAGTTTGATTTATATGTTTGCAAAAATTATAGGTAAAATCGATCTAAATTATATTTCTACTAGGTCCTACAATATTACTTATATATTCAGAAAGTAACTTTCATCTTTGTTATCACAAACTGACAGTAACTACGTTATTGCAGTTTTTAAGTCTTTAATAAAATAAATCAGTTACAAACTGTTATGTATTAAGTTTGTGAAAATATCCTTATAACGCAAATGGTATTATACTGATACTAAAGTAGACAATATGTACCTTTTAAAGTAAAACTACTAATAAAACTTAAAAGTCAAATTTACTTTTAATTTTAAATTGCCAGATCTCCTACCAACTTTTCAAAGAAAGATAGTTTTTCACTATTAGCATAGAACTTGAAAGAGTAAAATTACACCGCCCCAAGATTATTTAAAGTTTATTCTAAGTTTTAAAACTGTTTTAAATTTTATTACTTACAGTTCACATACCTTATCAAGACATTTTAATTCTTCAAGTGGATAGACAGTTTTCTCACACCTAGCGCACCTCTTCCCACTCATTATATTAGTGTGACAATTTACTGTGGATCGTATTTTGTTAATTTAAAGCACTCTGCTAAAGAAAGTAAAATATCAAAGCAGACAATTTATATATAAGTTCTAAAGTTTTACAAAAGTATGTAAACAACAGTTATGTTGGGCGAACGATTCATAGCCTACAGAAGTCAAATTAACTCACGAGCACCACCCGAATAATCGTGTATAGGTTCTCTTTAATTTGAAGCATGGAGTGGATTGGTCGTCTAGACTCGACATTTTTGAAGACGCGATTAGAAGTTTAGGAAATAAAAACAAAAATTTTATTTGCTAAACATTTCATTGATAATATATTTTTTAAATTAATTTAAGTTAAATATTTATTTTCATATTTTCTAAATACTGTTATATTATTAGTGCATAATTCTTAAGTAAATATTTTTAAATATGACGTATCGTCTGTCACCAATTTAGTTTGCCAACTTTGTATTGCGTAAGAAGAGAACAGAAGTTTTCGTTTTTACGAAAGAGTGGAAAATTGGTGAGGTTAAATTTCATTTTCTATTTTATCTGCAATGTAACAACTTTTAGAACCGCTAGTACAAGTGTTATAGTTTACATTATATATGAATATCAAACGATATTTGCAAAGTGTGTATCAAAAGTTTTACTGTAAAAAGGATAACGATACTTAACATAAACAAATTGCTTATGAGGTGAAGGGATACAAACGTGTCGGAATTCAGTTTCAAGAGGTTTCATCTCTGGTATCTAAAGAAAAGTAAAAGAAGTACACCATTCCTAAGTAAGTGACTAAAATATATTTTGCTTTAATAACAATAATTTAAACAAACCGATAGCAACATAAAATTGAATAAGTAACAATAAAATACTGTATATACTAGAAAATATCCAATTTAAAGGAAGACTGTTCAGTTTTGGTGAAAGTTGTTCGAGGTGGAGGGTTACTTTAATCGATAATGCTAGATCAATGTCGGTATTGCAAAGGATATTGAAATTTGATATATTAAGTTCATGACTTATTTCTTCATAATGTTGGCAAATGTAAGTTGTTCAACCTTTTTTTTTTTTTTTGCATCTTCATGAAAATTCCCACATGTTCATTGGCTCTACACAGTAGATAGCATTTGATTTTGCCAGTATGTATATAGAGGCCTTGCATGTTCCACACGTCTAAATATATATTAACCAAAAACAAAGAGAAATTGGGATAAAGTCTTTAGTGTGGAAAAAATCCTACATATGTGTTTAAAACCTAATTTGAAATCAACTTAAGAGTAGTAACTGAATTATTAATTTAATTTGACTTTCTAAAGTTAAGCTATGTTTACCAAGGTACTGAAGACAAAAAAATTGTCAGCTTACAAACTCTGTCAAAAGAGATTATTGGATCAAGAACTTTGGTTGAAACGTTCACAGAACAGACAACTTACTGAAAAGTTCAACATGTATGCTACTAAACTTCTAAGCATCATTAGCAATTTTCATTTACACTCATTTGGTCAATAAGTGGAGCCAGTGTAATGGAAAAAAACTGCTGAACTTGAACATTTCAACACTTGAAGCATAGTAAACTGAGTAACAGCTTTTCAACCGACTTTTATCCTGACAACCTAATTGTTAATGTAAGAATAAATTTAATAAATAAATAATAAATGTAAATCTATAATTGCAGGTCTTAATTTCTCTCTGAATTTTGCTAATTTTCTTTGTACTTCTGAATTACTATACCATAACCTAAAAGAGCAGTGATTATTTCATTACAAAAATAAAAATACTTTGCTCTTTATATTTTTTATAATTTTAATACTATGAGACATCCTAACCCCCTAAATCCTGAAGAAACTTCATCCTTGAAAGACTGTTGCTAAATAAAAATATTCATGTTATACAGCTCAACAAAGGCATTGCCATTGTTGTTATCAACAAAAATGACTACTTGTGTAAAATGTGTTTTTGTTTTTTTCATGACTACCAAATATTTAAAATTCTTAACAATGTTATTGTTTTGAATTAAGCACAAAGCTACTCAGTGGGCTATCTGTGCTCTGTCCACCACAGGTATCAGAAACATATTTTTAGCATTGTAAGTCCAGAGATGTACCACAGTGCCACTGGGGGACCTTCAACAATGAACCTCTATCATTTATCATGCGATATGAGGAAAAAACTCAAAGGATACATGAGAGAACTAAAAAAAAATCCAAAAATTGTTGCTGCCTTATATCTGACAAGCTACTGCTCTGGTATTTTATATGGCTTCTTAAAATTTACAAAGCAGGTGCATCCCTCCAACCATTACTTTTAGCCTTAAGCTCATATATTTACATACTTGCAAAATTTCTGGTAGCTATAGTACAGTCACTCACTTACCAGTGAATTCACTATTCCAAATTATTTCCAGTTTGCACTTGAATAAAGTCAACTTCTCAAAAAAACACTTGGTTTGCTTTAATATTACTTCCTTCTTTACTAATATGTCTCTAAATGAACCAATGAATATTTGTATATTTGCACTTTCATTCAATAATATCTTACTGAATGGCTTTTCAGTAACTCAAATTAAGAGTATGTTGGACCATATAAACAAAAATTCAAATTTTCTGTTCAACAACACCCTATTTGAACAAATAGATGGCATAGCAATGGGCTCTTTGTCAAGTACAATATATTTCTTTTGTATCACGAACAGAAATGGCTTGACATCTATCCCACTGTCTTCAGACCTATCATTTACACTGTTACAAAAGGTATGTAGATGACATTTTTATTATTTTCAAGTAAGGATCACAGTTTTAAATTCTTAAAATACCTGAATTAATGCTGCCATTAAATGCACTTGCAAGGTTGAAAATAATAGTAATTTACCTTTTTTTTAGACATCCTCATTAACTATAACACTAGTGGATTTGGCACATCAATATACAACAAAAAAAAACAAAAGAACTATGCTCCTAACAGTGTGTGACAGCTTTATCCAGTTCACATACAAAAGAAATATGGTAATATGCTTATTAAACATATCTTATAACTTGTGTTCTGTATAATTTAATTTACATCCTGAAATTTTGCTCATGCATGATACTTTAAAATGCCATGGCTACTTATTATATCTGTTACAAAAAGTTATTAATCCTTCTCCAGATTATCAACTACACCCAAACTAACTATATATTCTTGTTTCTCATATATTAGTAAAGAAAACTTAACTTTAAAAAAGGCAAATTAAATCCATAATTAATCATTATGTTAATTTCAGATTAGTTTATAAACCCACATTCTGTGTACAGGATTTTTCCCATATTAATGACATTCTTACAGCTTCTTTGTTCTTCTCTTCTATGTGGAGATTGTAAGGCCTTCTGTTTTGGCAAAGCCAAATGCCATCTACTTACCAATCAACATAATGTAATTTCTGTGAAACAAAAAAATTTAAGTTATTTCTGTGTTTCCTCCATTTGCCAACATACTGATGATACAGGACATAAACCTAAGTAACTCCATATTCTGTAGAAAACCAACACTGATTTGAAATTACTGATTTAAGAAACCCTACATTTCAAACAACTTTTACCAACATTGAACAACCTGCAGTCTTCATTTAACTTAAGTGTTTTCTAATATGTACAGTGTTTAGTGTTAATTGTTTAATTTTTTATGTTGTAGTTTTTTATTAAATTACTGTTTAGTTACTTATTTCTGGTGTAGATGTGAAGTGTCATTCACTGTAGTTGATTCAACCCCTGGTGGATGTGGCCTCCTGACACTGTTTACATAATCACAGGAGCTGATCTTTCTCCTTCCTGGACCCCTCAGTGTGGATTCCTGTACGTGGTGAGGGGACTTCCCAGGGAAGGTTCTGTTTTATCTGGTTACCTTCTCTGGGATCTAAACATCCACCCACGTGTTTGCCGTGCGTGGCGACCCATGAAGGGGAGGAGAGGATCCTGGTTGTTGAGGGGTCCAACCCTAACACACCACTTTGGCCTCGAATTCCTGTAGACGGGCGGCCTTTGGGTGGCTCCCCTTGGGTCAATCGGCTGGTCCACTTGAGCTAGAATCAACCAAGTACCAGTGTTGGAAGTTCTCAACGGGTGTTGTGGACATTGTGCCTGATGCTGGTGTTTGGGTATAGTGCTCACAAAACCCTGGCGTTGCTGCATTGTCCTTGCATGACTTTGTAGTACATTCCCTTGTAGGGCTCCATGGTGGGTGGGGTCAGTGGGTACCGAAATTTTTTCTTTGGATCCTCCAAATATTTAAATAAAATTGTAAAAAAACAGTCAATGGGTAAGCGACCACATCTTGAATACTCAGAACAGCAATCTTCAACATCAGTAACACACATACCTCATTTTCTTATATTACATTCTCTTTCGGAAAAACCTTTAGGCCAAATGTCCCCATTTTTTATTCAAAAGGGACTAGAGGGACTTGCTGGCTCTCCAAAGTCAGTAAAGAAACTTCGATATGGTAACATATTGGTTGAAACATCCACATCCCAACACAGTGAACTCCTCTTGAATTCAAAGGCAATTGGGGATATACCTATTGAGGTTACACCCCATGCTACCTTGAATTCTTCACGAGGAGTTATTGTTGAAAGGATTTGAAGAACGCTCCCCAGTCAGAGATTCTCGCTGGTCTCTCCACTCAAGGAGTTTCTGCAGTGAGGCGCATCTCCACTCGCAAAGATGGAGTTACACTGCCAACAAATACCTTCCTTTTAACATTTACTTCACTACGTGCACCTGCCACCATCAAGGCAGGTTATCTCATTTGCAGGGTTCGGCCATACATACCAAACCCTCTTCGATGTTTCCAATGTCAGAGATTCGGCCACTCAAAGACATCTTGTCGTGGTTCCCTGACATGTGCTTGTTGTGGAGGCAAGGACCACGATGCCTATGACTGTGACATGAACCCACATTGCATAAACTGCAATGGTTCTCACCCCTCTTACTTTCATTCTTGCCCAAAATGGTTGGAGGTAAAAGAGGTGCAGCGTTTGAAAACGACACATAACATTAGTTATCCTGAGGTTCGGAAATTGCTGTCCACAACTCCATCTCGGACATATGCTGCTACACTTCATTCCACAACTACAATGGGAGTGCAGACAGATCTCTCTGTGCCTCCAAGAGAATCGTTTTCAAAACAAATGAAAAGCCTTTTGACCTCCGTGGTTAAAAAGGTTGATGAATCGACTTCCACACCCATCTCTGTTCCTTCCATACCTTCCAACAAACCTCAAGATTCACGCCCTTCAGTTTCAAATACAGGCATTTCTTCTGATACATCTTTTTCTCCCACCACAAGAGACAAAACAATCATTCATTCGTGTTCTCAGTCACTGGATTCCCCTTCCAATAACAAAAACCTGCCCACCCAACCCAGAGCAGGATCCATTGAAGTTGATAGACCTCCTCCGACTAAAGACAGTAAAGAAAAACGACGTGGTCGTAAACCGAAGGGTTCTCCAGCCACTTCACCTACCCGTTCTTAAAAATGGCCACCTTGATACAATGGAACTGTCGAGGTTTACGTTCTAATCTGGATGATATCAAAACGCTGATTGCTTCCTACCATCCTCTGTCTTTCTTTACAAGAAATATTTCTCAAAACTGCTGATACTGTCTCCATTCGGCAGTTTTCTCTGTACAGAAATGACAGGTTGTGTGATGGTTGAGTACATGGAGGGGTGGCACTGTTGGTTGATCAACACGTGCCCACCCTGTCTTTGTCACTCAACACACCCTTGGAGGCTGTAGCCATCCGTGTTTCCTTGGGTCATACCATCACTGTTTGTTCTCTGTACCTGTCCTCTGAAGAGACATATGATCAATCAGATCTTGATGTTCTCGTTGAACAGTTGCCATCTCCATTTCTAATCCTAAGGGATTTTAATGGACATCATCCCCTCTGGGGAAGTGCTATTATTGATGGGAGGGGCCGTTCTGTAGAGCGGATGCTCCCTGATCACAATCTTTCTCTTTTCAATACTGGTTCTTCCACTTACTTTCATGCACCTAGTCAGTCCTTTACTGCTATTTATCTCTCAGTTTGCTCCCCTTCATTATTCTCCCATTTTTCATGGAGGGTTGACAGTAATCCACTAGACAGTGATCATTTTCCGATCCTTTTGAGAGAGACTGGCCGTGGTCGATGCCACCCTACCCGCGTGCTTCGGTGGAAGCTGGATCAGGCAGACTGGTCCACTTTCACTGCTCTTGCAGAACTTGATCCTGCCATCGTAAATCAGCCATCAATAGACAACTGTGTAGCAGTGGTAACTGACTGTATTACACATGCAGCTGCTCAGTGTATTCCTAAAACCTCGACATTGAATCTCATGAACCTTCTCTACACCTTTGCCGTTTGCAACTATCTTTACAATATACTTCAAAACTTCATTCCTTACCAAAGCATCCCACCTGGAAATGTGTTTTCCTTCCTCGGTGGGCAGTACTTTTTCAGAACAGACGATCTGTCATTGCTCCGTTTGGCCTTCGCATCCAGGCGCAATTGGATGAATTGGGTCTCTCCTTGAATAACATTGCAGATTCCACAGGTCGAACCATCCCGCCATGGCTTATTACAGCCCCCAAATGTGACCTTTCTTTCAGTCACCTATAAAAGGCAGATACTCCAGATTGGAAGTACCGTCTTTTATTCAATGAATATCTTTCAAACAATCATTCAGTTCCCATTTATACAGATGGTTCCAAATCAGGTAATTCAGTGGGCTCTGCTATGGTTTGCTCTGGGTCAGTAGTTGCTCGCAGAATCCCTTCTACAGCTTCTGTGTTCACTGCTGAACTGTATGCCATATATCTTGCCCTGGATCATATTGCAGCTGAGCAGTACTCCAACTGCACTATTTATACTGATTCGCTTAGTTCTATACTTGCCTTGGAATTGCTACACGTTAGCTCACATCCTATTCTCGTTGATATTCGAAACCGACTGGCCCATTTCTCATTAGCAGCTACTTCAATCCAGTTTTTCTGGATACCAGGCCATGTTGGTATTCGCAGGAACGAGCTTGCAGACATGGCAGCTAAATATGTCTGCTTCAGCACCATCACTCCTATGCCTATTCCGTACATGGACTATGGGGTTGTCTTCAAGGCTCGGCTCCGTGCCAGCTGGCAGTCCACTTGGAGTGAGCAACGCGACAACAAACTTTTTCAAATCAAACCCAAAATTGGACTTTGGCCATCTAGCTTCCGTAAAGTTCGGATGGAGGAAGTTGTTCTCACTAGGCTACGCATTGGTCACAGTTTTTTAACTCATCATTTTTTTTTTATCTGGAACTGATGCACCAATGTAAAGTTTGTGTAACACTCAAATCACTATCAGCCACGTTTTACTTTCTTGCCATCGTTACAATTCTCAACGACGGCAATATTTTAAACATATTTTTTCCCAGGGTCAGTCTGTAACATTGGACAGAGTTATTGGTGATGGTGACTCTGTCCACCTTGATAATGTTTTTAATTTTTTAATGGCCATTAATCTTTTTAATCTCATTTAAGTGTTGCATATTTATTCATTACACCTTTTTAATTGTGGTTCCTTTTTTACAGTTTTAATCTCTCTCATTCAATTTGACATTGGACAATGGCCAGAACATGAAATAACTCGACACCAGGACTGGAAAGGCCAACTTCAGGTGACTAACACTACTGTTTGAACTATCCGTTTGAACTACTCGTTAGTCATCCTGGAGAGTTGTTATTATACTTTTGCTGCATATCATTTCACACTTTTACTACTTTACTTTTTTAGTACTGGCCATATTGACTCATAACCCGGAACCAGGACTGGAAAGACCAACTTCAGGTGACTGACGGTGGTTTTTATACTTACCTGTTAGTCTTCCTGGTGGGTTATGATCATTACCATTCTGCTACAGGTAGTCCTTTACAACTTTGTTGACTGGATGTCAACATTGGTTTTTACGGCATTTTCTGTTTTAATTGCCGTTTTGCTTTTATCTTCAATTACTTTTACAAATTTTACTCCATTTACTTGACTTTTATCTTTTTACTGGACATTTGGCTACTCATTATTACGATTTTGCGGAGTGTCTTTTAAAACTTTTATTCTTTTACATTTTGATAATAGCTGCTATGACACATAATCCAGAACCAGGACTGGAAAGGCCAACTTCAGGTGATTGACGGTGGTTCTTGAAATTACCTATTAGTCTTCCTAGCGGGTTATGATTATTACCTTTTTCCTAGAGTAAATACCTTACAACTTCTTATACTCTGCCTTCTATCTTAACATTGTAGACTAGGTGTCAACATTGGTTTTATACTTTTTTATTTTACCTTCATTTCCATTTATGTCTATTACTACATTTATATATTTTTTTACATTTTTACCAAATGTCTGGTGCAGATAGCCTCGCTGCTTTGTGCCATAAAACACTCAATCAATCAATCCTTTCTGGAGGACATAGTCTATTGACCCTATATGTGCAATCACAGGAGTTGATTCATCATCTTAAACTGTAATGTGTCCTCCTACTATTCATTTACACATTCTACAAGTTGGTATGTAACCTTCAGGTTGTCATGGCCTCCTGTTGCACATTCCATAACATCTGGAGTTGAAATTGTTGCACCTGCAGTTCACCCCTTTTGAATGAGAGCCCTCATCATGCTTTCTCATAGATGTCAGTTCCCAGTGTTAAGGTGTTGGATTCAAGTGAACCAATCAACACAAGTTCTTGAACAAGGTGAATCCATTCTCTCAATGCTGAATGGTCAGTCTATAACACTGCACAACAATTTTTTTGAAAAGTCTTGCTTCCTGAAAAGTTTTTGCTGATTGTGGCAGGTACTTGGTGGGTGTGCACAAATAAACAGTTAACTGTTTACTAGCAATAATGTATTTAATTGCATTTATGTTTCTAATACACTATTAAGTTCAACATAATTAAAAGTGCTTTGCTTCTGATTTTCGTTTGTATTCAATGTCCGGTGCATCAGGTTGCAGTGTCCAACAGTAGTTAGCAAGCATTGATGGATTCTAGTTGCCCTGATATCATTTTTCCCATTGTAGCAATGTCCTGGTGAAACTGAGGATTTCAATGAAATGGTACATGATGGGCAACTTTGGATGTGAGTTTCTTGATCAGCAGCCAAAAATCTATAAGGAATATCCAACAGTGTTCAGGAAGCAAAAACTTTATTGTGCAGTGTAATTGCTCTAAGGTGTTAATGCTTGTGTTGTTTCCAAGAACTGGTGCAGCTCTTAATCCTAGATTCTTGGAATGGAAGTGAAGATGATGTGGTCCTCATATGGATGTTGGTATCTCATAGAGGAGGTTTTGGATGTAGTTGACTTTCTAAGTACAGTCTGATGCATCTTACTCTGACCTGTAATATTTTTCTCTTATGGTCAGATATCCTTTGGATGTTTCCAAGAATGCTTCTATTATTCTCTGATGTTGGTCCCTCCTCAGTATGGGATTCTAGCTGCTCTTGTGAGTAGAAATAAATATCTATTAGAAATATATTTTTAGTGTAGGAAAAGTATAACACTGGGTCAGTTATGAAAGCACAGGTTGTTGGTTTTCTTCAGAGGCTTAATTGTTAATGGGTTAATTGTTGCAACAATTTGTATCTCAACTTCTAGCATGTTAGCCAGGCCCTGAATTGTTACATGAGCAGCCTATTCACACTTGAAGACTGTTAATGTATCTTTGTTTTATTTTGGTATTCATGACACAAGAAACAGTGCACCATTTTCTTCTGATGCTGCTGTATGAACACCATGTACATGTGATAGGAAAGAAATATTGTCCTTAAGATGTGTCCATGGTCACATTTAAACTCTCTCTTTCTTAACCTGAAGATGAAGTAGGAAGGTCAAAATATTGTTTTCTCCTTATCAATAAAAGTGTTAATACCCATACCAGCCATTCTGAGATACATTTTTATTTCAAGCGGGTTTCTCATCATCAAGAACGTTTTGACCTTCTTAGGTAAACCTGAAGGTGACCAGAGAAGGTTGAAATGTGGTTCTCTGTCTTATTAGTAAAAGTATTGATACCCATACCAGCTGTCATAAGATACACAGTTTAATTTTTGCTTTAAAACATTTTAGTGGTATGTTTCAATTGCAAATGCCTTCTTTGCATTGATTGTTGTGTACCAATGATG
The DNA here is from genome assembly GCF_004210375.1 of Tachypleus tridentatus. Classification (NCBI taxonomy): domain Eukaryota; kingdom Metazoa; phylum Arthropoda; class Merostomata; order Xiphosura; family Limulidae; genus Tachypleus; species Tachypleus tridentatus. The sequence goes on from NC_134835.1 coordinate 85,801,356, forward strand.
TATTATCTATATGATGACTGTCTCATCTGTATTTTTTTTAAGCATTTTATTTATGCATGCATCTACCATGTGTTGTCTATCTGATGACTGTCTCATCTGTTATTCTTGGAGTATTTCATTAGCATGTACATTTGCTATGTGTTTCCAGTTTCTTGACCTTTGTTCTACAGCCTTATTTGTATATATTTTTTTAACATGCTTCCTTTTTTTTCATTTTGATCACAGATCTCTCTTTCTTCTTAAACTTTCAATAGTTTAGGCATTGTAGTTATATTAGTATATATATATTAATACATGAGGCAATTTATAATTTTACTTATAAATCTGCCATTCTATTGCCCAGAAGCACAGTTTTTTGTAACAGTTGTTGGGTTAATTTTAACCATTTATATATTATTGCAAAATATGTATTTATTTTGCCTATTCAGAAAAATATATAATTTTGATATAGCAATGCGTAATATGGTGCCCTTATTAACATTACACATGACTTTCATCACTGAGGCATTCAGTCAAATTGATATATCATAGGGTCAGCAGTAAATGTATAATCTTTTACCATCTTTACTTGTTGTTAAATATTATACTTGCATTAGACTTATCACTATTATAGTCATCATTCGTGCAATGACAACGGTGACTTTACCATGTTGACATGAGTGTAATTATGTTTTTTTATTGTTTAATTCAGTTAACCAGTTTATATTTTTGTTCATTCTAACAATGGAGTTGTTTTACTGAGTATGATGGAAATGTGTGTTGTTTTTTTAAATGATTAAAATAAGTGAATATGTTACACACCTTGACAAATGTGGAACATCTTTCTAATATCGAATAATAATATGTCGTAACAACTTATTGGGTAGATATACAGTTGTGTCAAAGTAATAGTGCCAGTATTCAACTGAACAGATCCTTGATATTTAAAACCATAGGTTAAAAAAAATAGAAACTTGTGTAAAGTGGTAATAACCATGGTGTTTGTATGCTAATTGGTATGTTCAAATTAAATTTCTTATGAATTTTCAAACTTCATCTTTGAAGTTCAGAAATTCTTCTCACATTTAGGATGATCAGTGGTTCAGATAATTTTTGTAGCATGATGATGAGTCTCAGTCCTAATGTCCTCATGAAATGTGATAGAAACCCAATTATACTTTACAAGAGTTATAAACCTTAAACTGCAAAAATGCCCTAAAGTGATCCAGAATAAGTCTGGGGAGGATTGTCCCATACTGGTTTTTCATCTTGTGTAATGTTTTTATGTAATCTGTCTGTTTGTTTTTGAGATACATGAAGGGCTAAATTAAGACCTTTGTAGGCCCTAAGCACTGAAAATATTATGGTGTCCCATATATATGTATGTATATTTTATGTAAAATAAAGCAATACTAAACAGTAAAATAAATTTTTATCTTTTGAAATGAAACAAATCTTAGATATATGCTGAAATTAAGAGAGCTTTCTGGATTTTCTTATTGCAAAATCTTGGATAATTTCATCAAAACTGAGTCCACGAAGCATGTCCGCTTCTATACACAGTAGGAAAAGTGAATCAAATTTGTCCTGACATGCTGTTGTTCTCTGGAGGTTTTTCATTATTTAAGGCTGAGAAAACTAGTGTTCTGCAGAGCAGTCAGTAATCATCAATGCTAGAAAAATACATAATGCGGTATCTACATTTGGAAATACGCATTGTATCCTGTCTTTTGCTAAGGTGTCATGAATGTCATTTTTGTTATTTCATTAAACTTATAACAGTGGAAATGCTGAAGTTCTCTCCAAAGATTTATGTTCAAGTCAACAGGTTACGAGTCAACTAGCTTTTGGGAACCTTGTAAATTTTATATCGAACAATGCAGACCTGGTTTAGGTGAGGATAATTAATAAAAAGAGAACAAAAATGGAAGTAATGTGTGGAGTGTAAAAAAGTCTAACAAAGTTTTCATTTTTCCCACGATGACTACTCCCACGCTTTCTCTAAAATATCAAGTTCTTTCAAAAAAAAATTTATTTATTTTTAGTGCCCCTGGTTTGCTAGCAAGTACCAATTTAATAGAATGCCATTTGGGTAATGTAATGCCCCTTCAACATTTTAAAAGATAATGGATGTCATGTTTACAAGGTTTTGAATGTTTTTGTTACTTAAATGACATCACAATGTTCATTGTGCACACTGTAAATATTTGATAGGTTAAAAAAAAAAACTTAAAGTAAATATCAACTTCTGCAAAATGAAATAGAATACTTAGACTGTATAGTAACTGCAAATGGTAGAAAGCATGATACAGAGAAACTATCCAGTACCAAAGTGTGAAAAAAATGTTTATACATATTTAGTAATTATAGAATTTTAATAGAGGTTTATGCTACACACAACAATGTTAACAAGACCTTTCACTGAACTAACTAAAGAGATACAGCATTTCAGTAGCCTGACAAAAGACAGGAATGAATCAAAAACTTATGAGATTCATTATTCAAGGCATCAATTTTCAGTTATCCTGATTTTAGTAAAAATTTTATTTTAAGCACAGATGTTGCAGGTTTTGCTGAAGGTGTAGTACTATCACAGTTAGATGAAAATGGAAAGGAACATCTTATAGTTCTCAGAGTAGACTGTTATGGAAAGTAGAACTGAATTATTATTTAACAGAACAAGAATGCTTAGTAGTAGAAAAGGAATTTTATCAGGTGACAAATGGATAATTATAGATGTACCATTTCTGTAGTATTTTAAGACTGTTAACTTGGTTGCAAAATGAGTTACTTATGTTAGAAAAAGTCAATCATGAAACTAATGTAAATTTTAAAACTGGACAAAAATGAATAAATGATTACATCTAGAAGTAAGAGAATAGCTGTTATGAAAGTGTTAAAAGTAATTCAGATAAGAGTAGTAAAGGATTATAAGAAGTTAATTAGAAAATATCATGATGAGAGGCAATCATTTAAAGGGGTTAAACAACATTAAAGATAGTGTTTCAAAATGTGGTTTAATTAATGCAGGTAGGAGAGAGTACTTTACAATTTTAACTCTACAGCTACAATTAAATAAAAAAAGGTTGATCATCAAAGACAAATTTCCAAGGATATGATTCATTTGATGTGTGAACAGGTGACTATAATGAATTCTTTAAACCAGATGATTATGTTAAATAATGATTAAAGGAGTATCACTAGCATTTGGAAATATCACCAATAAGTTTAATTCATGTTACACTATAACAAACTGGAATCCATAAAACATGAACTGAAATGCTTGTTTTCAATGCAAGGATACAGAACAATTTGTAGCAGTTAGCTTTTAGAGTAAAAAGCAGCAGAACAGAGTTGGCTAGATTAGTACAAGCACTTTATGTAGCAGCAGACAGAAAATTAAGTTCATACTTACAACCTTGTAAATGGGAAAAATATTTAAAGACTGCTCCCACACTTACAGTTTGTGGTTCTCATGCATGTTGATCAAATTTACACATTATACCTGAGCTGATGTAAAGATGGCCCCAGTTAGAAACACCTTGAGGAATTTTATAGAGATACACTTCAAAGCAAACTATAAAATAAATTCTGCTGAATTGTGCCTTTATAATTAGCATTAAATAATTCTAGTTTTAACCATAGAAATGAGAAACCTTACACTGCTGTTCCAACTGACCAACATACAGAAATTACAGAGGAATATATGTTAAAATGTATAGAGGAACCCATTAGAGTATGTGACCCTAATTCAGGTATGTATTCTGTATCCTTAGTGACTTGTAACTATGTAATATTTGCAGTCATTAAGAACAGAATAGCAGAATTATGCAAGAAAAAGTGATTATTCAAAAACTTTTATTTTAAAACATGGGGACCTGGTTATTCAGTGTTAAAAGTGGATTAACTTTATCAGTTGTTTTGAAGTAATTGGGAATATTATGCATTTTTATGTGATTGCTACAGTAATTAAGAAGGTATGTAATAGAAATCTCTGCGTGTAGTACCCATGTAAGAAGAAAAGGAAAAAATGGCACGAAAGAGATCACCTACATTACACAATGGCATCAAGAACTAGACAAATTATAATTTACCATGATTGAGAATCAAATGAATTGAAAAACAGCCCTCCAGCACGCCCATAAGGAAGCATTAAAAAACAAACAAATAGTCACGAGTTTAACAGTGACAAATTAATGTTGCTGCATCAAAGTTTATATTAGAGGCAAGAACTGGAACTTGAGTTCATAACCAGAGAAGCATTGCAAGTAGGGTGATGATTTATAGACTATAACTGTAACCAATAACCAAAGAACTTTTGTTTTTATTATTAGAAAGTCCAACGAGTTACAGAAATAAACCATTGAAGTGTCAGAACTACTTGCAGGTAACTGCACACCCATGAGACTTGTATGAATACTGAGGAAATATATAAAAAATGCACATTTGGAGCTGAAAATCGGAAGTTAATGTCCTCGAGGACCAAATAACCGTTCCTTCAATATATGGAGGATAACTCTAACAAAATGTTAGTTAACTTCCATTCAATGAAGTCAGAGTACTGTCTCACCCTTGGTGTAAGTATAAACTGCCGTTTGTCTAATATAGTTAGAGAATTAAAGTAACATATTTAATTTTGTTACAAATTTATAACACTGTCTAAATACAATCCATAAAGCAGTTCAAGTGAGAATGTATTAAGAATAATAGATGGTTTAATGAAACTTGTAGAGGAACTACTAAGAGAAATAGATAATTTTAAGTATCTAACGTGAGAAGTTGCATGTAATAAAGTAAATATTATTAAATTCCATGAGTTTTTATGGAACCTGTCTTAGCCAGTCTTTATTTAAGCCATAAGCTTCCTTCAGTTAATGACACTTGGAACTTCAACAACTAGCTTAAACACCTACCTCACATTACATTCACAATCTGATGTACATTAGTTCAGTTACCAGATTAAAATGATTAAACCAAAAGGAAGTGGATACATGAAACTGGCAAGAAATTGTTTAGCACATGGGCATGACAGTACATTTTGTTTTATTAAAAGTTTCCCAGAAAAATATAAAACTGATGTTATATGTTTGACTACTGAGCAAATATCTTTACTGCCAATAATAAGTAGTAACTGAAAGAATAGATGGGGAAGTAAAATCTTCTGACCCATTAGCTTACATATTTTTAAATTATCCAAAATCAAATTCTATTTCTTCAGGTATATGTTTCTTATGTGGAAAAACAATCCCTGGAGCTTTAATAACAGGATTTTCAGTTTGGTAAATAGTATAGAGTAAAGTCTGAAAAATATTTAATGTTGCATTAATGTGCAGTCACCGTTGGAGTTGTAGAATGTACTTTATATTTTCCAGATCTAAAAACTTCAGAGTGAAGGATGTATAACAATATGCTAATCACACTATGAAACCTTTTGCCCAATATCAAGTCTCATCCAATCACTGAACAACAATATGCAAAAGCTGACAATGTTGGGATACAAATAGTATTCAATATTATCAAATTGCATGAACAAGAACTGTTAGTGTGAACTAGCCTAAGTTAGTTTAACACTTTATGAAAATTATACAAGTCTTTTACAAATCATACTAATATATGGGTTAATAATAATGTTCATGTATTTTAACACCATTTTATTATTTATTCTTACTTGTACTGGCATTGTGGTTTTCTAGTTTTTGTAAACAAGTAAAGCTAGTCTTATTTTTAATATGCAGGTAAACCAACCACACACAAAGAAATGCATCTTTTCAATGCATGTGTAAAACTGCAGAGTTAATTTAGTGCAAGAATGAAATAGGTCTAATAGAATAAAATAGTACTGTAATTATAAATGGATTTATTGGTAACCCAGTACAAAAGAAAATTCAGAGAGAATATTAATCAGTGATGACCGAAGAAGGTCGAAACGTTGTTCTCTCTTCTATGTAAAGTGTTTTCTCAGCCCAAACGAGCCGTTTTTGCATATAAAAGAGAGAATATTGCCTGAATCTCTTATGTACAAGTAATTCATATTGTGAACTCTTGCCTAAATTCTGCTGTACTAAAAGCCCTCCCTGTTTATATTTGAAACTAGTTATCTTGCAATGGAAATTTTAGATATAGGTTTGAGTGGATTCAAATCTAGCAGCTATTCCTCTAATTTGTTTATGAATGAATTAATATAAAAAATTCAAAAAGGTTAAGCTGTCATTTCATAAAACATGTTTTAAATTGCAAACAAGTACACTTTAAAATAAGTCATTTTGAACTTTTTTTTCACATTAAAGCAAGTTCTTACAAATTCAGAAAAAGTAAGATTTAAAATATCTTCTGTAGAATGCATATTTTCATATTTAAGTCAAACATTTCAATGTTCTTAACTTCAACTTCAGTATAAAAATGCAAGTTTCATGTTAAAATAAAAGAGTCCTTAACTGGATGTAAAACTGCTTTGAGAAATGTAGAGACAATCAGAAAAAAATGCTATTTCAAAACATTTAGGTAGCTTTTGCACATTGATAGAATACAATACACAGTAAATGAAGTCCTTTTATTTTTCCCAACTAGCTTCAACCATTTCTATATTTACAGGTTTTCTAATCTGCAGGACATGAACCTTGGAATTTAGTATTGTAAGTCTATGAGCCTAATGACAACACACCAGGGGGATAAATACAGGTGGCAAATAGAAATATTTATCAGTGAACAATACCCATTGAACTTAAACTGCAGCTACATGCATATGTTGACTGAAGTTTTAGATCACTTAAATTTCTCTAATGTTTCCAAGTAATTGATTTAGTGTTTAAAAATGGAGATCCTACAATGAACATATCTTTATTCATTATAATGCATCACAGAATGATATATTCTTCTCATTTTGAAAATTTAAATTTCATGTACTTATTTTTGTTGTATTAAAAATGTTAAAGTATTACATATTAAAAATTTAAATACATTTTATTATATACCATGAAAAAGTTAAAGTGAAAAACAAAACACTAAACAATCATTATTTGAAAAACAATTTTATTCACTTGTGACAACTTTTATACATTTTTAAAAAATGCAACTAAATTTAAAAAATAAATCTCAAACAGGTTTAATAACTTTTGCATAAAAGCATAAATTAAATTCATACTTGCATGACTCATTACAATATTAGAAGTGCAGTGAAAATTAACTTAAGTAAAAAATAATTATACAAACAGGTATTTCAAGTTTTCTTTCCTCAAACATATGTACAAAATAAAATTTTCCTACAAAACGTATACTGTTTTGTTTTAAGAATTTGTAAATTATGCTCAAACTGTAAATATACATCACAGACATCTGACAAAGTTACAAAACTTTGGCTTATTATATTTTACGTTTGTTGATTTTATTTTTTTACATTCATATTTATCTACATAAGCAATTTCTTACAACAGTATACTTGCCTATAACATAAGTTTAAACATACTGAATTATAGTAATTACAAATGCAAGTAAACATTTCACGTTATACAAATCTCATGCACATTATATTCATTTTTATAATATTAAATATCTTTATAAAATATGAATTTTTAAAATGGTGATGCTATTATTTATAATCTGCTGTGAATAATATAATAAATGATATGTTTACTTAAATATTTCACTCTGAAAACCATGAGTATCAAGTTTGAGTAAATGCCTGTAAAACAACCAAGCAACCTTACAATACAATGAAACATTTTAACGATATTTAACAATAAAACAGAAACTGTACTTTAGAATTTGAATGCAATTACTTAATTTTTATCCTTGGAAACAAATATAGATATTTCACTAGGATTTTCACTAGAAGCATGATGATGTCCTTTGCGTTTGGCCTCCATTAATCGTCTCCTGGCTTCTTCTCTGGCACGTGCTGCTTCAATAGCTTTTGATGATCGTTGGGGACTTGCAGGAGTTGACTTTGACACACCATGTTTTGTGGCTCGTTTAATGCGTGACTGAGTAGCAGGCTAATAATTAAAAATAAACTTAAAATTTTTGGTATTTTAACTGGGAAAACATGTTTTTGGTAGTGTTTGATCTCTATCAATATCAGCTTCAAAACTTCAATATGTGGATGTATAAAATCCAAATTTTTCCATTTGTTTTTTCTACAACTGTATGAGAATTTACACATGCTATCAAATGACAGATGTTAATTTAACTAAAAACCTCTTATAACAATGAAATGCAAGGGAAAATTTAATACATCTATAAATTATTAAACATTCATATCTACACTAAAGTACTGAGGGTTTTTGTGTTTTTTAATCAAATGTTGTAGTAAAATGTCTTTCATTGCATTACTTAAAAGTAAGACAACATGGCTATTCAGTTTAACACTTTGAATATGTTCTTAACTGTATGTTTATTTTTTAAAGCACATGAAATTTTCTAATTTATATATTTTGAATAGTAACTAGTTGTTTTATATATGATGGAAGGTGTGTAAAGAACTGAGTTATGAAATTTTTTTCAAACAGACTAACCTTTGGAAGCTCCAATTCTACCCACTTATTAGCACGTAGTTTTTCTAAATTAGCAAAGGTATCAAACACATCATTAACTTGCAGCATCACCATATCCCAAAATCCATTCAAGTCTGACAGTGTAGTGGGGAAAGGCTCTGTAATATCTTGATTCTGTAAGGTATAACATGATATTCACCCATAAATCTAATATTATACAATATGAATACATGAAAACTAATTCTAGCTTTCACAATATGGTTGTGTTCACTTGACAAGTTATAGAAATTATCAAAACTTAGTAGCTTGGTAGAAAATGCGAGTGAATCCACCATAAATCCAAAAGAATTACAAGCATGAGATTGTTTGCATCTATACTAAGTGGACCCTTAGGGCATGTACCCAGGTATCTGCACATATCCATCTTTTTAATGAGAAGCTAGTAAAAAAACTAAATAGAAGTGAGAAGCAGTTCCTTGTACAACTTCTATATAGAAAAGCCAGTGCATTTTTGTAACAATGTATTCCAACAATGGCTTTTATATCATGTTGCTTAGCAATAAAAGAATAAAATGAAATGTACAAACAAACAAACTAAACTTCTAATATTGAGGCTCCATTACTTTAAAAGGTTTCTTTTTATTACTATTTAAGCATAAAATTGGAGGACAAGTCAGAGGGAAGAATACCTTTTTAACAAGACATGTCACAAAGGAGCAACAAAAACAGGTTGAGAATACACACACTGACAGTCATCTGGAATAAACTAACATAATAACCCAAGCTAAACTGGTTACTTTTGTTTATAATAAATAATGTAATATGCATGTACACACCTTCATACAGTGATAATGTACTGTTGATTGATTGTTAATTATTTGATTTATAGAAACTATTTACTAACCTTTACTTATTCACACACACAAGAGAGAGAAGGAAACAGTTTGTAGATGTAAATAACATCTTTTTAAAGATGTTCAATCATAATTTTATGGAAAACCTAGGTTTTTTGTTAACACAAGCTATTTTACAAGATAAAGTAGCTTTTTTTTTTTTTATTTATTTAGCTTTATTAGTAATATTTTGTGCAAAATCTTTGCTGTTATCAGTTATTTCAAATCTCCAAAATTACTTGCAAACAAAAATTTAACTAAACACTGAAAAAAGTATTTTAAAAAGTCTGAACATGTGTGAAACCTATTTATTACTTGTAATTTCATTATTTTCCCATAAATTAAGACTATTAATAGAGCAACTTTACATTAGTACTTTAAATATCAAACAAGTTTTTCAGTCTTATAAAATTGTTGTTTTGGGTTAATCAACTCACTAAGTTTTTTTCACACAACTGTCTAAACTGTTCAAATTTCTGTGAAAGCAGAAGGTTAGCTTTCCCCACAGCTGCCCGGATCCTCCCTGCTCCATCTTCTGGAATGCCATCCTCTTCTAGATAATGTTCAGCTTCTGTCATACGATACAGAATATGTTGTTTTGTTTGCTCCATGATAGCAAGAAACCATTCCCCATCATGAGATTCTGGTTGCTCCAGCTTTGCTGGTGTTGCAAGTTGTAGCATAGGAATGTTGGGTGAAACAGGTGAATTGGCTGAAAATTGTATAATAAAAACAATGTTTTGTTTTTATCAATTCAATGGCTACAAAAATAAGTTTCAGTATTAAGTTTTAACTATTAATGCATATATATTAAAATGTTATATGTATACATAATAGTTCACAACAGATAACACTATGCTCACTGGATAGACTTGTCAATGATACAGTGTCTGGCTTAGACATTAAATACACAGAAAAACTAACCAATATTATAATTTTTGTAAGATGTTTCTCTTATCAGCTGTGACTACAAAATTCACTATATATTAATAGTAATTCAAACCATGCCTTTTAAGATTAAGTTTTGCAGTTTTACCAGTTATTAAATATTTCAATATCTGCAACATTAGATCATTCTATATGATTATAAGTAGTTTTTTTTTACAATAACAATTTACTGAACTTTAAAGACAATAATAAACAAATGATATTTTAACAAAAATATTATATTTATAATTTAAATTAAATCAAAATTCTGTTAGAAGTTATTCTCAAGTAGTTATATAGATTCTGATGATTCACTAGCTATTAAATAAAATGTTTTGGAGTTTCTACAAAGGTAACTTGGTGAAAATAACCCAGCAAGTCTTCTGAACTTGATAGATAAAGGAAAAATTCCTTACAAATTGAAATAATCATTATAATAAACAAAATATTAAAGTAAAAATTTAGTCCTACTTTTCTCTATATTCCATAGACTACTGAATTTTCAGCTTATTCCCATTAGGATTAATAGATCAGAAGTGTGAAGAATTACTTAAATCTATTGAAGAAATAACAGTAACAACACTTGTTTTTCATCAAGGCCTGTGAATTTTTACATAGCACAGACAAATATCCTTCAAGAGTAATACTATATGACCACTTGAATTCAAATAAAATCTTACCAGTTCAAAACTTTGTCTATCTCACTTGTACAACTAAATTTCTCTCAAACATATGTACATATTTAGAGACTAGTATTATTCTTAAATTTCAAAAATATCTTTCCTTCAATCAGTATACAAGCCCAAAGTACTCATGATCAATGAATCTTCAATAAAATTTGCAATGATTACATATTGAAGGATCAAAAGTGTACAATGAAAGGAGCAAAAAAAATTAATCCTTGTAAGGCTTATAAAAATCATAGTATAACACACTAAAGTACAAACACTCATTTTTCTTCTGCATTTTCTATGTGGATTTTTTTCATTCCAATTAATAGTTCAAGAGAAATAAAAGTCTTACATTACAGTAAATAAAAAATTTACTCCAACTAAAATAATTGTATCATACAGCTTCAAACCTCAAATCTAACAGAGTAAGACTACTTGTAATGAATCTTTTGTTAAAATTGCCAAAATTAATTTAAGTTCAAGCCTTTAAGTATTAGGAAGATTAAACTAAGAATTTATGGTTGAATATAGTTTAACATCTGATAAAGGTCTCTACATTTCCCTAAATTTGTAATTGTAGAAAATTTAAATTCAAGCTTAATACAGTAGGCTTAGATTTACGAAATTAAAAGTGTTCTAAGAACCTTTCCTAAAATTTTTTTTATAAACACCAATAAACAGAAGTAGTTTATTAGATACATTATTACTCTAATTCTGATTCAGAAGTGATGTTGTAACTTAAGAGATAATAGGATAACAAATTACAGATTCAAAAAGGTTGATATACCTTTCATTAATTTAAAAAATATTTTCCTATCACTTGAAAAAAATTGTTACTTTATTCTGTTAAAAAAACAAAAACTGTTTGATAAACCAATGGCAAATAAAAGAACCAATGAAAATTAACTGCCCCCTTTTGTTTTAACTCTGCAGTTATGTAGTAATTGAGCACAAACCTACCTACCTACCTTCTAAATGTTCATAAAGATTCTGGGTAGACATAGGATGAGAAGTTACAGAAGACATTTGGCACTTGTTTTGTAAATAAACAGAAGACCCGGTAGGTTCTGAAGACTTTGATACAGACGAGCTATCTTTTTCTTTGTCGAACTCTGCAATGGCTCCGTTTTCTTGATTTTGTGCTTCATGTGACATTACTTGTTTTTTTACATACCCTTCTTGTGCTTGGGGTGAAGTGGTTGGTGCAATGTTTGGTGATGGTGACCATGAACTTTCCACAATCTCAATTTGAAGTTGCTCTTTGAAATATTTAGTCAAATTATGAAAAACTGGGGGTGATTCTGGAAAAAATTGCCATAACAAAATCGTAAAGTTAAACAGGTAAAATATCACTGAAGATATCAAAGATGCTTGGAGGAAATATAACCATGTGATATTAATAATCCAACTGAACAACATTAAAATCAATTAACAGAATATCTGTGTGCTATAAAAATGACCAATAAATGTTCCTTCACTCTTTGTTGGTGATCCTAATCTTCCACAGGCATTATAAAACATCTCTTCAGTTCTTAGTGCATGAACATTATATTTTGAGGAATAGTAATTCATAAAAATGAAGCATACCACTTCTTACATTGGAACAACTATGAAAAAAATCAATACAAGTATTTTAGGTTTATGAATGTATTCTGCAAACTCATAACAAAGGACTGGAAAGGAATCTAAATTATTTACAAATATAACAGCTTAAATTAAAAACTAATAGTCACTTAAATTCTTCAGGGTAAAGACTGAGAATATTAAATATGAATCTAATTTGTAATGTTCTTCAAACACGACTTACTTGAACGACCTCTCGTTGTCTGAGGGGGACAAGAAGGGCTTCTTGGGCTTTTTTGAACATCAAGTTCTGTTGGAGTTTCTGAAGATTTCTGAAGCCTAGATCTGCCTCGATTACTCATCCAACCCTCAAGAGCTGCATTTCCATTCAATTTTTCAATTCTTTGACGAACAAAGGATCTGGATGCTACATCTGAAGAATGACCATTGACACTAACACCTGAATATGAGCTTACTTGATGAGGCTTCTCACCAGTTCTTACAACATCTTCTGCTGATTTATAGGATTCATGTGTTTTCTCACCATTTTGTACAACAAATGTTTCTGAAGAAGAAATGCAAGTTTCATACACAAGTAAACCATTCCTGTTGCCACTCTGCATGTTACAAGTAGAAGAGACTGGTAAAGGTACAGATTCTTTAGTTTCAATGTTGGAAAAACTATTTCCTCCAAGACATTTCCAGGGGCTCAGAGCACTGTCCAATACTCGAGCAGGGCTATTATCGCGACTGTGACAAAAGCGACTGTAATTTGTGTAACCATTGATGGCACAGCTGATGCCCACATAAGATGGCAATTTTGGACTAGTGTTTTCCCATTTACTATTGACTAAGAAAGGTGCATCACTGGAAGAAAAAAATACAATTTACTTTTTTCCAGGTCACAAGTCTATATGAAAACAAAAAACTTAGTGATTCTAAACACAAACTTAATTCCAATACATCTTTGTTATAAAATGTAAGATTTTGTTACTGAATTATACAAATCCCAAATAAGCAACCTAACAAGCTGGTTAAATCTACTTTATATCATTTCTATAATTATTTATATTGGAATAATCCAAATAATGTGACTTCAGTGCATTCTAACAAAAATTTAAATCATGTCCAGAACCTTCCTTTATATTCTGTGTGAATGAAATTGTCCAGATTTCAAACATGCTTTAAAAGTTATTTACTTAATTCAGTAACAATTACTAAAACTTTTAATGAATATTAGCATAGCACTTTGCATACATTTTTTCAGAATACTCAAACCAACTTTACATTTCCACTTGGCTAGTTTGTTTGAAAGTTAAATCACAGAAAAGCAACAAAATACAAAAAAAAACCTGAGAGAACACCATAAGATTACAATGCCTTTTCTTCTGCAATCCTTGGCTTAAGTATTACTTCTTTAAACACAGATCATCATGATAAACCAATAGGCCAGACTCAAACAATGATAAAGCACAACAAATGCTACAACTGAAATATTACTGTGGATTAAAAATGGGAATTTTTGTCTCTAAACTAAATATTACTTCAGAAGCAAACTGAAAAGTTTAATACATTCAACTACTCATTCATTGACAGGATGTTTAAGCAAAGTATTCATGATGAAACTTTGTAGAATGGACAGAAACTGCCAGTTGTGGAAACAACCCTAGCGAACAACATATTTAAAAGTCTTCCGCCTTTCATTTAAGACAGAGAGTGTGTGTGTGTGTGTGTGTGTGCGTGCATTGTTGATCTTTTTATTGTGTTCTAATGGATTGTGGAGAGCATGTTAAGATTGGTTGAATTCTCACTGTTTCTGACTGGATGAAAGATTTCCTGTAGATTCAACCAATGGCAGCAAGAGGTTACTCACCTCTAATCCAGAATCTCTGTTAAGTGAAAGTTTAATACTATTAATACAAAATGATTTTGATTTTTCTTGTCTTCCAGAATTTGTGTCGATGATTCTAGTTTTCTCCCACTTTATTCTGTGTTCAGTTGGTGTGGCATGCTCTACAGTGGCTGAATCTTGCATTTTCACGAGTCTTGTACTATATGTTCTTTTATTCTTATCGCAAGTTTTCTTCCTGTTTCTCCAATGTATGCATCGTTGCAAGAACATGGAATTTCATAGATGACGTTTTTGAGATTCTCTTTGGTAGGTTGCTGTTCGTTTTTTTGTTTTTATTTACCAGAATGGACCTCAAGGTATTTTACAATTTCCACCAGACTTCTATGTTGAAGTTTTTGGCTATGTGTGTGAGTTTTTCATTGAAATGTTGTAGGTATGGTAAGTAAATGGTGGCAGTGGTGGTGACTTTCTGATCTTTTCTTTCTGTCATGGTCTTCATCAAGGAGTTTTTGATGAAGGAGAAGGTGTAACCATTCTGTTAAAAACTGATCTTTTGGCATTCTGTCTTATTGCAAATGATTTACAAAAGTGCTTCCACACAAATTATAAAAATATTATATTGTCTTAAATTAGAAGCTGTATTTTATGAAAACAATACTGTATGACAGGATACTAACTATTCATTTAGCAAGTGGTAAGGAATGTACACAAAAACTTTAAAAAGAAAACAATTGTCAAACACTTTAACAAATGTATAAACCATAGAAGTAATTTCAAAATGCAAAGTAGAAATCACAACCTAACTGTATGTTTTACATACTTTGAATGTCAAAGATAAAACTTACAAAGGTAAATGAATGTAAATAACCAAAACTAAAAATGTATAGATATTAAAGAGTAATTTACTTTTAACACTTAATTTTAAATTGCAGTTTGGAATGTTACATAGACACTCACTAGAAAACAAGTCTGGTAAATAATCTTATAAATAAATGTTTAAAAAATAATTATTCTTAGTTTCACTCTGTACCTAATAAAGTTAAGACACTGTACACACACAATGGCTACCAAAACTATTTGATGGGAAATTCCCTAGATAACTCAATAGCTTGCCAAGTACAAAACAAGGTCACATGTTACAATAAGAAATTTAACACTTTCACAGATTACTGTGCAATCAAGTTATTTTAACTGCTATGTTAAATTATGTATATTGTATTGGATTTGAATTTCTAATTATGGAAACTTAATCTTGGCATTTACATTTTATGCACTAATGAAATTATCACAAATTAAAGATGCTCCCAATAAATTACACTTGACTTTCTTCTAAATACTAAGTTTTGTCGCAACTGACTTGCATACCATTTTTTCACTAGCATAAAAAACAGAATCTATTTTCAGGTTAACTCGAATTTTATCAGTTATTTATCATAAAGGTCAAAGTATTTATCAACACTTGTCTCTAACTGTGCACTGATATTTGTCTGCTGTACATTACTTTTGAAATTTTATAACTGAAGAAACAAGTAGTGCAGTAATAAAATAAATACAAAATTTTTAAAGCAACCAGTATTGCAGCTGTGAATACTATATACCTTTAAGAGTGCATTTTTTGAACATTTCCTTCACAAGAACATTATGATGTTCAAAATAATGACACTAAATGCATTAAAATTGTTCAAAAATCTCATTTGCTTCAAAAGTTGTTAAAACTATACAAATGAATTTTTCTTCTTTTAAATGCTAAGGTTTACAGAATTAAAATTAAAAAAACTATTCACTGCAGATATAGATTTTCACAATGTTATTCTTTGCATAAAAATATCGTTGGTACTTAGTCTTAAAAACGTAATACATTCATTACATAGTTACCAGTTCATTCAACAATTTGTCCTGCAACATTAAATAAATATGATGGAAAAATGTTTTCTCCTAAACTAACTTCATAAATTTATTTCTTAATGACTAAAAATGAAAGCTAATGCTTCTAACCTTTTTTGTTTGCAAGCATGCAAATACTTTTTTTTACATTTCTTATAATAAAGTAAAAAGTGCTCAACTGTAATGATTGTACAAAAAACAAAATTTATAAATGAAACTCTTGTTGCTTTGATACAATGAATGATTTTTTTTACTCATTACAAGTTATCTCTTAAGAAATGACACTTAAGATTTTTTCAATTATTAATTTATATTGATCAAAACGGAGTTAAAATTAATCTTTTTTTTGTAAGTTACAAGGAATCATTTACTGTGGCAATTTAATAATTAACCTACAATAATAAGAAAGATAGCAAAAGGTACTTAAAAAATACAATATATAAAGTTAAGAGTATAAAAGTTTTGAGTTTCATTACTGATAACAGTGATGTGTTTTAACTAGGCTTAGTTTTATATTTTAATGACAATCTATAGTTAAACTACAATGAAAACAATAAAATGTTCACAAAAGCTAAGATTTGATCATTTTGACAGTATCACATTTAAAATTTATGACCAAATAAAAATGTTTTGAAACCTTTCCAATGATTTCTAACTACTGGGTTCTGCAAAAATATTTTTTGTGCAAGAATGATGTATGAAATCTATGTTGAACAAATGTACTTCAATCATGTTGATAGGACACACAAACAAATATACACAATTTTTCACTTCTAGTATTGCAATTAACACGAGCATCATGAACAATACTTATGAGTAAGCACTAACATAATTTGGCAACAATTTATTGTACTAAGATATAATGATGTAAAATATTCCGACTACTAGGGTCCGTACTATAAATTAACATTCTTAAGTACAATACCATAAAGTAATCAATCATTGATGCAGCTTTGTTGTAATTATTAGGTATGTTACTATGAAAATGCATCTTATTGTACACTACTATTTGAGATTTACGATAGCCTGTTTTAGTGCAAACTGTTATAGAGACTCAAAATCTTGATATTTCTTAACTCAAAACCAAACTACACAACCTCCAAGAAGTCACTTCAATTTTCAAGTTCTTGCATCATAAGGTCTTTTTTCAATAACTGTCTTCCTCCATTGTATCTAGACTACACAGAAATCTACTAAAACTTTAGCATTCAGGTCAGAATGAGGGAGAAATGAAAGAGAAAAGACAGATATAAACACTGACAGATATCTATACATAAATAAATATGTCTGAGCTGTCAACCTCTTCAGCTGATCCCCTACTGGACAGACTGGCTCTGAAAGTCCTCCTTCTTTGTGAATTGCACTCGACAACACTGACACTGCTACATTCATGCTGTTTAAAGTATGGTCAGACTGAGCCATATTACCCTTCACATCAGTTGCCCCAGAAGACTCACTACCTGTAGCATCCATATCAAGAGAGCATGCACCAATTGATTCTAATGAAGCCATCTTGTTAGCTACTTTTTCGACTTGAGGTGTCCGAACACAAATTTTGTTTCTCAGATTCAGACTCTGTGGTGGCTGGGCTTTACGAAACCTGGAACTATAAAAAAAAAAATATATATATACATATATATATATATATATATAATTTGAGGTTAAATAAACAACAACAAATAAAACAAGTACCTGATACTTTGTTATTCATTGAGAGAAGGGATTGGTTTAATCAACTCATAACAGCATATAGAAGTTTATGACAGATCATTCTAAATGACTTCTTTTAAAGACTACACAGGGTGTGTCAGTTTTCACTACCTACATGCACACCGACTCGTACTTCTGCCTACTCAAATTAATAAGAAATCTTGCATTAACTTTCAACAACCCATTATAACAATAATACATCCCCATTAAATTACATTGAACTTAAAGTAGGTATAAAACATTTATTCACAATAAAAAAAATTAAACTATTAGATATACCTTGGTTTCTAAAGATTTTTAGAACTATTTTAATCTTCAAAAATCATACCAAATATATTTTATGAAGACACTAACCTTATACAATTTTAACTAAATTACAAAACAAGTTTTTACCTCTGTTATCAATCAAAATTTCATACATTAAAATATAATACAATAAATGTAATGAATGCCACTTAATTTAGGGGTCTAACTTACTCTAAAAAGGCTCATTAATTATTTTATTACAACAAACAGATTATGTCCTATTTTAAACAATAAAGTAAAAATGGTTCAAATTTGTTTTAAACAAATACATATGTTAATTTGAAAAACTAGATGCAATTTTGTCTCATTCTTCAGCCCAGAGAATGTTTCAAAAATGTACCACTTCTCTTATGAATCTCAAGCTTTTAAATTCACAGATAAAATTTCTGATGAACATAAACATTCAAATTCTAAAAGAAATAAATGAAATTGACAGGCACTTAATGAGAAATTGAATACGTGTAATCTTTTATCAGTTACTTTTTGCTGTTGTAATACTTTAATGTACATAAATATTACTTATAATTACATGTTTGATATATACAACCTTTTCTAAAAATATGGGTTTTCAATACAAGACTTCCAGCAGAATGAATTAATTATAAGGTTCACATTTTATTTTTGATAAAATACAAACACACTGTAGTCTTTCCTCAGCAAACACATTTTAGAGAACATTCAAATCCTTCTCTTAAAAAAAAAAAGTTGCTTTTTTTCCCACCAGTTCTAAAACATCATGCATTCAACTTACAACAAGACTAAATGCAGAAATCAAAAACATATATAATTCTCTTTGTACTCAGATTTAGAATTTTCCAAATTTAATAAATCAGTTGTAAAGTAGTGGCTTCCTTTTCATGCATTGTCTTTCTATACCAATGATAACAAAAATTTTACAGATTTTTAAAACAATTTATTTACTAATATCTTAAAATCTTGTTCCAATTCTCATTTAACAAAGAAGTTTAGTTCAACATGATTTATAATTAACAATGAAAATTGATACAATTACACAAAGTTCAGTAATATTAATGCAGATATATTTAGCAACTAAAATAAGTTTGATTTGTTACTGAAACCTCAATTCATTTCAAAAACGTTTTCAATCTGTAAATAAAACTTGAAAAAATACTTTAATAAGAAACAAGTTATAAAAGTCTTATTCCACTATGTTAAATAAATCACCTTTACATTGTAAGTATATTAGGTTTTACATTTTAGTATCATGAATTCACTGTTTATCAAAAATAATGTTATGTTTCTAGTTATCAAAACAAGAAAAATAATGTACACTGATATATAAAACAGAAAATGCAGATACTGCTCCTGCAGTATTAAACTTGCTTCAATTTTTTAATATATTAAGTTTCACATGGTAAGTATTACAACAACACATGCTCAATGGAAATGTAACATAAGATATAAAAAAGAACATCTGTGCCCATCTACTCACATTTTAATGCTTATGTATTTTGAGTAAAATATTAAAACACATCATATACATCAGATAATCGTTGTAAAATACATAAACATAAATGTATATTTTAAAACATACCCCAACTCAGGCAATAAGTAAACTCCCGTATCAACACTGAGACTTGGAGAAGCCTTGTTAACTGTCTGAGGTTTAACATTAGTTGTCTCCTGTGCATAGTTTTGAGCACTCTGAAAAATAAAATCCAATGGATTATACATTATGCAACCAAATAAAAAATATCAAAATTTTTGTGCACTTTAAACCTTCAGTGATGTGCAACATTCCTCACATACAAGTAGCCTACATTAACACATGTATCATTTATTTAAAATAACACAGCCTGTAACACATGAATCTTGCATACATTATGTAACAACAGATGGAGTTAAATTTGATATTAAAACAGAAGTGTAGGTTTTATTCATCTCATACTATAAGATTAGAATTTTCTAAATTTGCATTTATCACACACTAAAATGTACATATTTGCATTTGAAAAATAAAGCTTATGGTTGAAAACTGATCTTACAAACTTCTTAGAGATATTTTTTCTTGGTTTGGTTTGTTTTGAATTTTGTGCCAAGCTACTCGAGGGCTATCTGCGCCGATATTTTTCTTATCACTTCATGTTTATATATACATACTAGTTTAAAAATGTTCTAATATTGTAGTGCTAGTATTCCAAAAACTTCTTAATTTTTTATGAAAGAGAGAGATTCTTGTTTTCAACAGTTTCACTACATCACGCTATGTTTTTAGTCTAACAATTTAATAACGAAGGTCATAAAAACAGGAATTATTTTCTTGCCAATACAAAAATATCAGCTAAGACAAATGAATGCATATTTTTAAAGTTAATAAATTTTATTGTTTTGAAGACAGGGCAAAGTACAAACAAAAGTGAAATGTAACATCATGTGCATCTCCAAGTTCTGTTTTATCTGTATATAAGTATCTATATAAACTACTATATTTATATATTTAAGTCAACAATGAAACTGACATGAGCTACACATTTGTATTATGTTCTGATAAATTTAAAATACACCTTCAGAATCATTACAAAAATACACACACTTTCAACAAGTGTTATTTGGGTTAAGTCGCATTGAAAAAAAAAAAGGAATAAAAAGTGGGGCAAACTTTTTCTATAAACTCACTTTAAAACACCCACCTGAACCAAAGCAGCGACAGGTTGTACATTTATGGTTTATTCAAGGTCAGACTTGTCTTATCAATGAACTTACCAGGAGAAAGTTCAGAAAAACAAACATATGCTAAATCTTATTCATAAAGCAGAATACAGCTTAAACATGAAAGAATAATTTATTTAAGTACATACTCACAGTGATGAAAACAAAATTGTATGAAAAACTTTCTATTATGTGTTCATTAATTCTAAACTGTTCCATGGAGAAAAAAAATCATGTTAGACATTTTGATCAAATGTTTACAGATGTCTGCAATATATCACAGTTACACTATTTCAGCACAGAAAAAATTCCTCCTATGACTCCAGTCAATACTTCAGTATATTCCAACATCATAGAGGTATGTTTAAAATATAAAGCCAGAAACACACACACACGTCCTCTGAAACCATCCTTTCTAAATTTAAGTCCTAATTACAAATCAGGATCTAAATGTTTTATAGATTACATGTAGTTTTATTACACTATATCATGCTGTGTGTATTATTCCTCTTGATTCTTAACACTCCCACACCTTATTAACATCACACAAATTTGAACATCAAGCATCCATTACGTAACTGACTTACAGACAACACTACTCTACTGTGGTGCAAGAGGTTAAAACAGATGACCCTTTCAGATGGCCTTTGGCCCCTTTGAGGAAATTAGTAAATTGTACTATACTTACATTTTCTATATCACTGGAGACACCACATAACACAACTGAGCTAGTTTCTCTACTTGCTCTTTCCACAGAAGCCTTCTAAACAAAAATGTATTCAAATTTACTGTTAATGAAACCTACAATGGGTAAGCAGCATTCTCTTATAATTCAATAATTTTCATGGCATTTCTGATATAAATAAAAGCAATCTTAAAAGGTGCTATACACTATTTTGCTATACAAATCTCCACAATTCATGCATGTGAAAATACTTTTCACTGTTATTCCTGATCTGTTTAAGTTTCCTTAATGCTTAGGCACATGTGGAAATGTACAAAATATATATTACCAAGTGATTATTTGCAATAATATGACTCAGAAACTTCATTATTTAGCCTTAAATGCACTTAAATATAAAACTGTATGTAAACTTAAATGCTAAATGTATGAAAGATAGAACTATAATGATTATATTACTATTCAAGCTTTTAAACAGAATATAATGAGAGTCATACGTATGCTAAGTAAGAAAGAAAGCTAACCATACTATTAAAAAAACTAAAAAAGTAACAAATGTAAGTTTGGTTCATTAGTTTGTAAGAAAAGTAATAAGTACTCAATGTTATAAAAACATGCACAAAAGCTGAAGACTGATAAGAATGTACTTATTAATAAATTAGATAAAACATATGACAATGGCCCCAACTTATCAGCTAGTTGAATACTCAAGAAAACTTTTCTTAGGTAGTAAAAATAAAGATATACCAAGGTAAACTACATACAGTTTAACCATACATAAACATATACAGATCCTTGTCCTTCGTACATCATGCTTAATACTTCTATTAAACTAATAAATCAATAAATGGGTAATATATTGCAAGTAGGTCATATAGAACAGGCTTCACAGAAATAAAATTAAACTTCCATAGCAAAATAAAAGTCTAAATGTTAAGAACAGCACTGGAGGAGGGGGAGAAAATTCACTAACCTAAGTTAAAGGCTATAAAATGAAGATTAAACACTCAATGTTATAAGCAACTAAGTGCCAAATTGTTGTACACCTAGTCTCAAATGTATTTAGTTTTTAATTAAATATTCTTAATGAAGTTATTCAAACAATGAAAACATTGTCATACTTCCAATATTTTTCATAATCAGTTTATGAAAGTTTGTATTACGCAAGATATTAATGCTGTTTCAACTAAATTTATTTCCACTTAGTCTAAAAGTTAATTTTACACAAAGAATGTGTGTAAAACAGATTTCATTGTCTTAATTCTAAATATACAAATGCATACATTTATATATACAGGGTGACCCATAAGTCCCTACCCATCCACATGTTATTATGTTATATTCAATTACACATGCATTATAAATTTGTTTCATTTTTTTTCAAAGAAATATGGCCGGTGTAAGCCCATTTACACTTGAAAAGCGTATTGTGACATGTATGTCCCATATTATTATGCAGCGAAAATGAGGGACAGCACAGATACACTGGATACATAAGATACATGGATGGGTTGGGACTTACGGGCTACCCTATAGTTCTCAAATACAAGATATTCAGTATACAGCAATTTACTCCAGAAATAGAAAGAGGATATGTTATGTTGGTGTGGTAATGCTGTTAAATCAAGGATGATGATTAACATACAATGTACAAGCTCCTTTTTTCTTTTGATTATAAACTTATGTGATGCACTTAAATACAGTTCAGAACATCTGTCTAAGAATCAGTTTTAAAAGAGATGCAAAACTACAAGTTTGTATTATTGTCCCTACAATATTATCTTAATGGTAAAAATTCCATATTCAATAGCTACAGGCATACCAGACCAAAATAAATTTGATTCAAATATTAAAAATGCTGGTAATACATTTGCAAGTTCTAATATTATATTCAACACTATTCCTCTTAAGATTTTTTAAAATATTTGGTCCTTTAGTATGAACAACTACATTTCTTGCCAACTTGGAAAAGGAATTTATATTCAAAGCAATGCCCAAAACAGAACCATAGCTAAGCACAAAGTATAATAGCAAAATAAATAACAGCAATATTTCTGAGCTCCACAAGTTTTTATGCTTTCTAGATCAAGCATTCTTCATGACCATAACAGACAACTCTAAAGAGGACATCTAAATCACACTAGTAAAATTTGGTCAATGTCATACTTAAAAAAAGTATGCGTATAGATTTGTACTATATGTCAAAAAATGTCCTCAGAATCTGTTCTAAATGCAACTTCATTTTAATCAATAAGTGAAATTAGTAGACTTAAAACAATCATTGCAAGATCTATGCAAAAATGTGACATAGTAAAAACCAAACCACTGATTTGTCATTTTTATGCATTTAAATAATTATATACATAAAAATAGCTTATTAGCATACACTATACTAATACAACCTATTAATTTATACTATAAAAAAGAATTCGATGAAACTTTAATTTTTTATTTAAAAAGAAAATTGCAAAATTTATTACTTTCTACAAGTTTGAATTTTTTGGTTTCATATATATTAATTGTATCCAATATTTCCTCAAAAATTAAATGTTAGCTTCATTTTTAATCCATCTACCACTTAGTCTACCACAGGGTTTTTAAGCCTTGGGTAATAAATTGTGCTAACAGAAAAGAAAAAAGTAATAAAAATTCATCTGTCATGAGTCAAGATATTGTAGATTCCTATCCAAAAGAAGCCTCGACTCAAAGGAATTATATAAGTAATATTTGACAAAATATTCAAAATAATTTTATTTTGTCTGTCTAATACAACATTTTAATGGGTATCATTTCCAGGAGTACAAGTAAAGAAATAAATACTCCCAGTATGGGGAACCTGGGATGCACCACCACTAGTGGAGATTTGGAGGCTGGGGCCTAATTAAAAGGGAACTACGAGATCAATTCCTTCATTTTTGTGCTTATATAAAAAGTTTCAGAAAACTTATTGTTGCCATCTTAAGTTTGATTAGAAAAAGTCTGCTTGGGAAAAAGTCCTATACACATGCATAATGGGAACTGTATACATCATTCAACATAAATGAATTATGTCAACTTATGACAGAGTGAGCAGTAATTATAATACTACTACCAGTGAAAGTTGTTTTAAAACCTTCAATAATGTAAAGAGTGTTGTAATTAACTGATTTTTTAAATGAGCTGTTTAAAAAGATATGTTTTACATGTGTACTATACTATTCACATGTAGTAACAAGCTACATCACCACTTCCAAACATTATACAAAAACATGCATGAAGACAACACTTGCATATAGATCTATGTATAAATAAAAAGGAAAAAAAAAAAAGAAAATATCCCACAAAAAAATAAAAGTTCAAGCAAATAGAAAAATAAGAAATACCTATTATTAACATTTATACATCGTATTTTAACTTAGAGCTCACTTCTTAACAATATTTAAGCAAATTTAAGTTGATTCCTGTAATGTTAATCTTTTTAGATGTAAGCAAAGAAAAGAAGCATACAAGTACTGGAATTGAAAGCATGTTGATAAATTACCAACTAGAAAGTACTAATATCACCAGTGAAAATAAATGCAAGCTAATACATTACATGCATATATTTCATTCCATTGAAGCATGCTTCATGGTTTTGTTTACTACCTGAATCATGTCCTCTTTGCTGCACCGAGATACATGAACTTCTATCACATCCAACTTCTCTTTTTCTAGCTGAATCACCTTCTCATGTCTTTTTGATGAATAATCTTCTCCAGAATTGCTCTCTTCTCTACCTTTACATACTCCTTGTTTTAAAACTACTTTTATATCCTGTAAAGATTTCTTTGATGACAGTTTTACTGAAAAGGACTGATCACTCACATCAGACCTGCTTCGTTTTGGCTCCTGGCAACTACCACATTTAAACATTTTTGTTGTTATATTTCTACGAGAAATATCACTCCATCTGTACTTTGTTTTTTGTTCTTGACTGCATGTACTGCTAACAACTGCATCTGTTGTCCATTGTTCTGAAGAAGCAATACACTGTTCTTTATATCTCATGACCATTTCAAAGGACTTTTTTCTTTCCCTTTTATGTAAATCTGATGGGTGACTTTCATCATTACTTTGAGAAAACTCTACAACACCAAATGTTTGTTCCTTATGTTTCGATGAACTTCGCTTACATCTTGGTGAGAATCTTTTAAAAAATGTTATCCATGTACTACCACACAATTTCTTTTCAGAAGAAAATGACATATTTTGAGCATTACCAGAAGGCATGGTAGATGATTTTTGAATGCAATGCTTTCCTTTGGGAGAGGCAGGAGCACTCTTTGATGCAGACATTGTTGCCAATTCAGATGAAACACACTCACACTTTTTTTAAACAGATAATAGACAGATGACAAAGTGCAACATAAGGCTTGAACATAGTTACAGAACTATAATATTGAAACTTGGCATAAAATTCTAAACCTTCATATACCTCTAACAGCTTTATAGTTTTGCTTTTTTCTTGCTGGATGAGTAGTTCACTTTGGCCCATACTGTATTGTAAACATTTTCATTAATTTACTCATCAATTTCTGTCGCATCTTATTACAAGTCCACTCAAAATTAAGAATCGAAAAATAAATGAACTGTTGAAAAATTCGAACAAACCATTTAATACATTAGATTACAGGTGTACAAGATGTGTATGTATACAAGTCTTTCAGGCTGGAATGCGTTCCATTTAGCCTGATAAAATTGGTACTGGAAAAAACAAACTAGGAAATCAAAAAAATTAATGTTATTTATACAAACTTCATGATGAAACAATATTCCAGTTATCAACAGAAAAATGAAATAAATTAGTATTCTAATACAGGGCAAAAGATCTTTAAATCTTGATATAAACCAATATTGAAACAGCTAAGGATCAATAACTGAAAAATGATTAATCTAAAAACTCTTGCCTTTTCTCACACCAAACTACACAAACTTTTATTTTTACTGGACTAGCAAGGTTAATGAGAGTTAAGAATACTGAAAACTGTAGTTATCAATAGGGTCACATGATACGAGCTCAAATAATCATTTTTTTTATATTACAGATAAAAAAGACATGCAAACATCTCATTATGTTCACAAGTTCTTTCTATAAGTTATGAAATTCTATTCAGTGTATGTCTAACCTTAAATACTTCTATAGAAAGTCTATATAATTATTTATTCAGTAATGCTTGTTATGCTTCAACTATAGCTATGAATTTTAACATAGCAAAAAATTAACCTAGCTACTTCACAAGGAAACCTTAAAAATATTACATGATAAAACCAATGTTATTAGTTTTATACCATCATGTACATATGCAGGTGGTTCAGCCAAGCTCCCTACTTTTGTGATGATTGATTATTTGGAATTAAGCATAAAGCTATACAAAGGACTATCTGTGCTCTGCCCAAAATTATCAAAACCCAGTTTAAGTAGTACAAGTCTGCAGACATACCACTATGCCACTGGGAGGCATTCTTATGGTGTGAAAAAAATTATGCTTATGTAGTTACAGTGCATCTGCTTATGATATTTATTGCTTTCTAGATATTCTACACTCTTATGATGAAACAGTAGCATTTTTTGGAAACTGTAAAATTGTTGGCTTTTTATCTCAAATTAAAACTCCCTTTTCAAACATTCTACATATAGGCCCAACAATAAAGCAAAATTTCATACTAACCATACAAATTAAAGGACCACAATTTAATATAATGGATATAATAATCAATACAATTATTGACAAATTCACAAAAGAGCAGTTTTATAAAATTCTGAATGACAGTCAACAAATTTGAAGACACATTTAGTTGTAAACTGAGGTTAATGATGAATGCAGTCTATAAAAAATCTTCTTCATAGACTTTGGTCACAATTGAATTAGGTTCAATTGCTAACCTGCAATATGTTAAAAGCTATAGATAATTACTAAACATAATTTAACATCCAAATTATTTATAAATAAAATTATATTACAAACAAACAAAGGTTTAATTCAAATTCTAGTTTTAGGGTAATTTTTCAAACAGGCAACTCACTAACTGAAACAAATTTATTTACAAAAAACATAACAGTTTGTATTTGCAAAATTTAGCAGCATCTTTTTTGAATCATTGTCATGGACTTGTTTCTGTGGCTTTCACTATCTACCACTGTTTGTTAGGCATCAATTTAAGCAGTTACTAGGAGATTTTTCAGTGTTTTAATGCAAGTATTTGTAACCATTAGAAGTTTTAAATTTAAGCATGATATATACTTTTTAGTACTAAAATGAAACTGGAAATAGTTAAAGATGAAATTCTACAAGAATTCTTAAAAAAAAAGTCTTACATACATGCAAGTTAAAGTTTGGTCACACTTTACTTTCCATTCTGCACTGTCTGCTGTGTATCCACAAATAACACTGAATGAAATTGTTCACACACTATGCACAAAGAGAACCCCACCCTATCTCTACAAGTGCACTTTACTAACAGGAAATAGCCAATGATATTAGTATATGTTTAATCTCCTGTCTGATCCCAACAAGCCATTTCCTACAAATCTATATGCAACAGACATGCATACATTGTTAATACCTGTAACAAAGCAAGATACATTCAATTCTCCATGAAACTTGTGTTATTCTGGTGTCATTAATTAATTAGTGTGTGTGTGTGTGTGTGTGTGTGTGTGTGTGTGTGTGCCTACAAAGGAACAGTAGTAATTACTCTAAAAAATATAGTTTGACCTCCAATAACACTGTTTTATAAAAACTTACTGGTTTCCATTAAAAGATGGTTTTAAACAACCAACAACTGAACTTAGGACTTAATTACATTTATTTTACTTACAGATTAGGAATAGTTGTTACAGTTGTGCTGAAAACCAAAGCAAATGTTCCCATTTACTACAGTATATCTAGATAAAAGCTTACATGTAAAGAGATGAGAAAAAACAAACCAATATACTATACATAGCTATATCTGAATAACCTTCTCAAACCTAATACCTTCAGCTTCCAATATTTCACCTTAGTCAACAGAAGTATTAATATTTGATCACAAATTTCATAATTTCTAATTATTAAAAAACAAACATTTTTTTTTATTATATACTTCATAGGTTTTAAAGCACAAAGACATCCCAAAAATTGAGACTTGCCTTATTCACACACTTTACAATTACTTACCCTATTATGAATTAATGTCAATTTGTAATTAAAATTACATCCAAATTTAATATGAAACAAATGTGTTGCTTTAATTCTAGACCAACTATTAAAGAGCTGATAATAAAGTCAACATGACACACATTATAGTACAAAGTGTACATATTGATCTAGTTCTAAACTTTTCAAAATAAGAGAGTTAAAGTATATAATGTACCACAATATTTACCATCAAAATATCCACTATCACTTTACCCACCAATTTTAGTTGCCACTTGTTGGTTTAACAATTTTACTTAGTAATAGTATGCTCCAGTAATATAAACTAAATCTGTCCTTTCTATTACACTTGGAGCCTGTTTATAAATCTGCTGCAAAGCCTTTAACATCAAACCATTTGTGGTGGATAGAGCAACACTGATGTCCAATGCTTGTTAAAACATTATGGTTATTATCCTACAAGATTTTGAGTTACATCACATAATAATTAATTACCAATAATTCATTTTTAAAGCTCAATTTTTTTTTTATGATATTGTAGTTTCTTTGCTCACCACACAAATCTCTCTCATTTTGTTATTTTCTCACCAATGCAATTATTTTATTACTAGAAATAATCATACTTTTCTATCATTCTATATAAAAAATGTCTGCAATCTTTTTCAGAAACTGCCAAACAACAGTCATATTATCAATGTGTTAAACATGTCTTCCACTAACAATCACATAATTAAAATTACTTAGTTGTTTTAAAGATGATCATTTTATGCTGTGCAAAATAAATATAAAATAACTTTCATAATAAATTTGAAGAAATTTTAACACTCAGGTAATATTTTTTATTCTACTTGAGTCATTTATCATTAGAATATCAAACATTAAAACAAATCTGAAATAGAGTTAAATGTCTATTTCATAACAGAAAAAGCAAGAACATTATTAATAAAACCATTTCTTTTTCAAAAGATACTAATTATATAAATTACATTAAAAAGAAAATAAACTATGAAGATTTACACACTTACAAAATCTTCAACAGATCAGTTTCATGTGAACAGGTTTAAATTTGTGTACTTCTTCCAAACTAAATTTTATAGTATGCATAAGCAGGTGGTACACAGGAAACAAATCTGTCACTGTGGAGTGAGATGTATATTACTAGGCGTGGCACAATCAGCAGAGCATGACTACAGGTGTTTAATGCTATTCAATAGGCAACCCAAACTAATAGGCATGTGGATTTACTGTGATTTGCCTAGAATTAAATAAGGAGTGGCCATCTGATACAGCTGCCATCTTAGCAACTCTACCATAGCTTGCTGCTTACGTATTATACTCTTTAGTTTAATTTTATGGAACTCTGACAACATTAAAATGTGTTCAGACAGCCTGAAAATGAAGCTAAAATTGTTACTAGATACTATTCATACACACATATATTAAATACTAATTTCTTTTTCTTGCTGGGAATAGAATCTATTGTAAGAAAGCCATGTAATAAAGCACTTGGAAAATTTCCATTTAGCAAGCTTGTTCTTTAAAATAAAGGAAAAGTAATACAAAGGCATTTTTCAAATAGGAAAAACAACTATTATGAATGCTCATGAGCCTGTTTCAATGTTAACAACTTTCTAGACAGTAAACAACTCAATCATCACTCACACAATAAGAGAATTCTGAGAACCATTTCTGTTGAAAATATTTTAAAAACTTTTTTATAATTCAGTTAGAATAAGGAAAAATGCAGGAAGTACATAAATTTGGACAGAACCATTTATTTGTAATGCACTGGTATCATAGGAAATAGAAGGGGTAAGATGTAACTTAGTAATTCCATGAAGCTATCTCCAAGTGTCTCGATGCTTTAAAAAGAAATAAGAGCTGGTGATTTTTACTTACAAAAAGTATGTTTAAGAATAAGCATTTACAATATGCAATTTCTTGCATGACTGCTGTGGCTTTATTTAGATAGTGCTATTTACTTTTATATCTTTAAGAGATATATAAAAATATTAGCAGGAATTTAAAGACAAAATACTCAAATGTCACCAACTAGTTAAAACAATGAGGAACAGCTTAAAGGTTTGAACAAGTTTTCTCTACAACATTTAAAGAATTAAAAGTAACACATTAAAAATTGTTAAGTGCACGGATGATCTTCCTATAAAAGTTGGTGTAAACAAAGGAAGGAATCATGAACTTGAATTTTAAAAGACAATACGTTTAAGATTTGGAAAGCCCAGACATTTTGTTTCTCCAACAAAACTATTTTTGTTAATTATGAATTTGTGGATCAGTTTGTTTAATGAGATGGTGCATACATTTAGAATAAATTACTTTATATTTTTGCATGGTTAAGTAAACAGCTATGAAGGGTTACATTTATTTTGCTTCTGATGGTTTTGTTATTTTAATGGATTACAGGTAACTGAAATTGGGCTGAATGACCAACTTCCTTATGCTTTACTTTTACTTAAGTCTTTAATACATATACAACTGTGTTTCACTAGTTCTGACTTTACCTGACCAAAAATAAATCCAATCACTTGTTATAAATTTTTTTAAAAACTGTAATATAATTTTCAACCCGAGTATGATAGTTAATTTAAAATAGTTTTTTTTTCCCTAATTCCTGAAGATTTAGGAATTTATAAAAGGTAATGAATTTGTTATAAAAAGACATTTGCTCCAAAAATATCAAACTAGGTTTTTACTGATAACAAATTATTGCATTCTGTAACAATTTATGACAGTATGAAGAATTTACTAAATAGTCTTATTGCATATAACCACATTTAAAATAAATGCAAAACTGATTGCCTTTTTCCCTAGAATTTGGTTGCCTGATACTAAAAATATTGTAGGTAGCAATAAAAGCACTCTACTAACTGTGAACTAAGGAAAGTATCTAAAAAAATGTACATGCTATACCACAGAATCCCCACTACAGAAATTTTTTTTTTCCCAGAAGCCTTGAGCACATGATTGGAATATTTTATAACAATCTATTCTAATACACAATCAACTTCTGTAGAAAGATGAAAGACATATCGTGTAAACTCTTGATGTTCAATTAGAAGAAACTTTTTGCAAATTTTCTACTTTCTAATGAATTTCCTGAACATAATACTTTAATATTAATTATATGTTAACACATTCCTCAAGAGCCAAGGAGTGTCATTATGCTATAATTAAAAGTGCAATCCAGAAACTCCCAAAAGTGATTTTGGATGTATCTTTTCAACATATATCAATAAAACCACATTCATAACATCATAAATTAAGCAACTGTTAACCTTTTATGCTACTGCTATCACCTTTTTATGTTTAGCTTTCAACTGAGATATGAAAACTTCATCTGTGATTGAGCACAGAAGGTTGAATATTCAAAACAGACAGGAACATTTTGAAACCATTTACAGCCATAATACTGTACTCTGCTTGCTACATAATATCTACCAAAATGGTTCCTGAATATCTTTGTCTTAAGAAACTTCCATATTACCTGTGCTTGGCTGTTAAGCTCCTGACAGATTCCAGTCACTTTACCACTTGAAATTGCCTTTTGCAGCCACACCACAAAACATATGTGGAAATGCCTTCTTTTTAATCAATAAACATGTACAATAAACTTCAATTCAAATTAAGAAAAAACAGATTAGGTAGTTTTGTTTTTTTTATTTTTGTTCAACAAACATCCCCCATGAGGGGGCCTGTTAAAACACTTTTTGATGTGCCATGCAAGTGATATAATCCATTACCTTCAATAACATGTTATAACTTTTGTAAGTGGCATACATGGTTCAAGACAGATTACAGGAGTAAAACTTTGTAAATTATCAACAGAGAAAGTATTTTAAAAGCGTGTACTTGAAACAGCATTAATACTCTTAGTAACAAATGTTAATCCCACATGAAATGATAACGGGCATTTTGTATTGTTCAATATATCTTAGAGTTGCTATGAAATTATATATTTGTTTAGTTATTAATCATGTTATAAGAGAAAAAACAAACTTTTGTATTTTTTGTGAAATTAAAAGATGTGATCCATCTGAACATAATACATTTTCTGTAATGACATTTTTTCAATTCTGGGATGAGATCAAGATATTTATCATTGTCATGACTTGCAAGTGTAAACTTTACCTTAACAAGAGTATCATCAATTCTGAATGATATTGTAATATATCAGTTTTATGTATCAATGCCATAGCTCAAAAGCCAAAACTTTCTAACTTCATTTCTTCCCAACATTTCTGAAATTGTTCAATATAAGTAATTCTCTCCAGTTAAAAGTATGTAATGGTTTTACAATTAGTTACGAAGTAAGAAAGTTGCATACAATAAGTTATATCAGACGAGTGTTAAATTTTCACCAGTATGTATAAAATAGATTCCTTTTGATATGACACATTTTTACATAATTATGCACACTTTCTATCAATTAAATCAATTACAATTAAAGCTTTTATTAAGACCCAGTAAACTAAAATTTTCTCACTACTGGTACTGTGTGGTGTGTGTGTGTGTGTTTATCAGTAGCTTACACTCAGTAAATGAATGCTATCCATATTTGATAGTTTCATATCTTCTTCTGCCACATCACTGTTTTTGTTAACTGTTATTCTAGGAATAATATCTGATCCAGGTACCTCACCTTTCTTCAGTCTTGCAATTCTGAATCTTTAACAGTTTTGGTTTAATACTAACTTCATTCAAGGATATTAAAAGAACCGCTTAGGGAAAAAAAAGAAAAAAAACCTAAATTTTCCATTATGAAAACTATTGAACAAAAAGGATTTTGATGCTGAGCTATCTTTAAATCAACAATCAACCTTCCCTTCTACTTTTCTCACTCCCATTCTAACACTTCACTTCCTTTTAAAGTACTTAATAATATTTGATGTTAGAGTTACATTTTCTGTCAACCTTCTTAATCTCCAGATATCTTTTTTAACCAGTTCTTTAGTACTTTGTATAGGCTTTAACATCTTCCATTATACATTATTCTTTATGTAAGCCACTTGAGCCTAAGCTTGAGCCACACACACACAAAAGTGATCATATAAAGCCAAAAATACCATTAAAAGTGAAGGTAAACTTATGAACCAATAAGTAAGAATAGAAGTACAATATATTTAATTAGCTACAATCATCACCAGGTTGACTTTGATTTTTATGTTTGATCTTAGTGAATAGCCTGCTGCAATTGAAAATTAATATTAACACTTATTTTGCATCTGTAGTGGAATGTTCCTGAAGCCTAGAAAGGTTTCTCCACTTTAGTTAAGAATCCATACATAGCTAACAACTTGTTACTTTTCTTATAGTGCTCTTGGCCTATGGGACAATTTGTTTTGAGCAAAAAAACTAAAAGTTGCAACACCAAAGAAGCTTAAATGGGAACTGGATACAAATTTTAAGAGACCAGAGTTGAATATTAGAAAAGGGAGCATCTTTATGCAATTTGAAGTAGGGTGTGTGCATGATAGAAGAAAAAGCCTAAATGAAACAAATGACTCCTTGTTATTCCTCAGAAATTAATTAATCTCCATTCATACATTAATGTAACAATTTACCCAAGGCTGAATCTCATGCAGATAATGATAAATAGACTTGAAAATTTTGCAACCATTAGTACAAAACACACAGAAAAATACAATATATCAAGGTTGTAATGATGCTGAACTGTATATACAGAAACAACCTTACAGCAGTTTGGTTAAGTTTTTATGAATTAATTTCCAATGTTAAGTGCTATTTGTTATTATTTATCATCATCATCACCGTAAGTGTTCCTATTAGACGATTTAACTCCCCTTTGAAACTTTTAAAATTAGATGTTATAAAACTGGTAACATAAACAACGCTCAAATAAACTATCCTTTTCAAAACTTAATTAATAAGGGTTTAGAGAGGTTTACTTATAAGTTATAGTTATAAACCGTCAACCAGTAACGTTGCCACTAGCAGTCAGAGAACACGCAGTGGCGCTGATACTGCAAGCAGTACAACTCAGTTTTTACTGTTACCGTTAGGTACTTCGACAACTAAGTAGTAACAATTTTTTTAGTACGGCTACTTTACTGCCAAATAAGCTAGAATTACCAACAGTAAGCTTACAGTGTTTCAAATAATAGTAATAACAGAGTATTACATTAAAATGATTAATTTACATTACAACTTACAAATAGAAGCAACTTCCCGCAAGTCGAAATTTACTTTTAGTTTTTAAACTTAAATAGCTCACTACATTAACGAAACAATAATCATACCGTTATTTGTAAATATTATAAATATATCAAACAGTTAAAAATTCATTTCTGTTCCCTAAATGGTGAAAACAAGAATACATGATACAAACTAAGCCTACCGTATACTCTGTACATTACCTTGCAGTTCACCCCCAAAAACAGACTAGATCAAAAGGTTATTTGTACTGGTATTAGTAAGAAGAAAATGCAATATTAAAATAATAGTTAGGCCCATATGTGTTATGTAGATGTCGCCGTAAATTTTATAAATGTTTTCCATTTGAGAATATTTAATCTCATTAGCTATAATATAGATAACATTACAATTACTCTACTAAGTTGTAATAATTTTTTGTGATTTTTTCATTTGCTTTTTGTTATATATCCTGTACCTTTGACATTACGTTCGAATTATGTATGCAGTGTTTCAAACAAAAGCCTTTAAAAGAGTGATATTTAAATATGTCATGCTATTCTGCCTTTCTATATTAATAATATATTATTCTGAAGGCATACTTTATTCTGTACACGTGCATTTTTCACACAATACGTGATCAAGATAGTCATTAATCTGATGTTGATATTGTTGCCATTGTATTGAAGACACACCTATTGTGCCCACGGTGAGTGGATGTAATACTGCAAGCGGGACTATAACTAATTATGAAGATAACAAGGTCGTACCCTCAGCTGTTGTTGTTTTTTACTTCCTTCACTCACTCATTCTGTCACATACACATCACTGGAAGCTATAGTTTAAAATCAAAGTTTCATCTGAAAAGAATAATGTCTAGTTGCGATGAAAGTTGCAACTTGTGCTAAAAAATTGAGACCTAATATTCTTCAATGATAGTACACGTGGTAACTCAAGGTTATGGCTTCTTCTATTCTTGAATCAAGTTTAATGAAATTGGAAAATCACGTGTCGTTAACAATGCATTGTTCTAGTTATATCTTTTCTTTGACCTCTTTCTTGGTAGTCTTACAAGTCATCTATTTCTGAATTTCTGTTTTACCCAGAACCCAATATAGTTATTTTGGGGAAATAGAATATCGTGCTTAATTAACAATTTGGGCCACAGGGTTTGTTTGTTTTGTGTTTGAATTTCGCGCAAAACTACACGAGGGCTATCTGCGCTAGCCGTCACTAATTTAGCAGTGTAAGACTAGAGGGAAGGCAGCTAGTTATCACCATTCAACGCCAACTTTTGGGCTACTCTTTTACCAACGAATAGTGGGACTGACCGTCACATTATAACACCCCCCACGACTGAAGGGGCGAACATGTTTTGTGTGACAGGGATTTGAACCCGCGACGCTCAAATTACGAGTCGAGTATCTTAACCACCTGTCCATGCCAGACCAGAGCCAAAGGGATAAGGCGCCTGATGAGGCGATGAACATGAGTACAGTTTGAACTTGAAGGATCATAAGTATAATTTAATTAAAGTATATATACTTTAATTGTAAAATATAGATCTTATAGCTTATATCATACTAAGAGGTAGGCATCTGAGTTGAAACCGAAGGTCTACTTATGTCTTTTAGCTAATAGAAACAGACAAATGAAAGAAAAAGGTTCTGTATTTGTATTCAGACAACTTAGAAATAATAAAGATCACGCTCCCTTCGACATCCTAGACTCACCAATGGCTGACTTTAATTAAAATCCGACTAATATTGTCAAAGAACAAGGGTCACAAGGTAATGCCATCCTCTGGCCAAAGAAGTGAATTTACATATTAAATTATACAATGTTTTCTTATTTCTGTTTTTGCTAGATTATCCACGACGACTTTTGCTTTTTTTTTTTGTAGTTTGGCGTGTTTGATTACTCAAAAATCAATCTCTAGAGAAGGAAGAAAGAAGGCTATGGGGTAAAACACCCTCTAGTAGAAATGGCAATTCTGATGTCTGCATAGATGCACACACACACTGATATTTTTGTTTTATTTGTAGGATAAAGATTTTGTACAAGTTTTTAATATTTTTCAAACTTTTGTTCTACATATAAAAGAAATTCGGTCCATTTATCTAAAACAAAACCTCCACCCTTTCATTTTTGGACGAACCTACTGTTATTTGCAAGTCTATCTATTTATCACTTGTTGATAATCATTCTTGATGAATCTTACATTACCTGCAAGATAAGTGTGGTATTTGAATATAACGCACATTTCACTATTCTTCAAGTATGTATTACAGTAGTTGCTAACGTATAACCCGTCAAAAATGACAGGGCAAGTATTACCACCCCAGTCCGATAGTATACTCTAACCTCACATTTAATAGCTAACTGAAATAAAATAATTTTTGCGAAATCAAACACGATCAACAAAGAGACAAGAAAATGCAGTCGAGAGAGTCAAACGTCAGTAGTCCCACGCTAGTACAGCGGTAAGTTTACGCATTTGCAACGCTAAAATAAGGGGTTCGATTCTCCTCGATGGACTCAGCAGATGGCCCAAGGTGGCTGTGCTAAATGAAAACATGCACAAACGTCAGTAAATTCCTTTGTGAGCCAAAAAAAATGAAGATCATTCGTGAAATGAATTTGTAGCATATTCTTGGAATAACTATTGGTAAATATCAGTTGGATTAACAATTTCTAAAATATAGAAGAGCCAGTGCGTTTTAGCAACACTATTGTTCTACAATGGCTTTTATGTCATGTTGCTAAACAACTAAAGTGTAATCTAGTATTGTTGTTATTCTATCGATGTTCTGAAAGTATAGAATGAATGTATAGACAACAAAACTGAAAAATTATTTTTGGTTTTTTAATTAATTTTTTAATTGATAAAAGAGCTTTGTTTGCATGTTATTTATTATTAAAAGCGTTGTTGATATAATCGAAAATAGCTTAATTCAAAAATGATTTAAGTTGAGATTGAATCAATATTTTTACTTTCATGGTAAATTTTATGCACTTGGCTCTATAGGTTAGGTGATCCCACAATGCGCATTTATATATCTCAAGACGGCTGGTATGGATATTAAAACTTTTATTAAAATAAAGTAGAGAACAACATTTCGACCTTCTTAGGTCACCTTCAGGTTAACAAGTTGACCTAAAATAAAGATGAAGGTGACCTAAGAAGGTCGAAATGTTGTTCTCTACTTTATTTTAATAAAAGTCTTAATATCCATATTAGCTGTCTTGAGATACATTTTTACTTTCACGTCATTACGAAATACGTCTTTACTTTAGGCTTATTATCCCAACCCTCATTACACTTACAAGTTTCACGGCCACCTTGTACCGTCCTCACTAAAATCATAATGGACGGATAGTAATCGAACTATTCTATCTGGATAAATACATTTTGGCTTTAATGATTCATTCTACTTAGAGAAATCAAGCGTGATGTTGCGTGACAACACTTAGGTTAGATTATGAATTTATTCTTCGTTTGACATGACGAAAATTTTACATAACGTGTTCGAGAAAGCTGTTAAGTTGATTTTGTTCCTTTATTGTTCTTGAAAGTGAATAATACATGTCACTGCCCATGAAGGTTACTGCTCAGCATTACATGATGTGTAAGAATGTTTATAGAAATGTCCTTCAAATGCTGTTCAGATAATATCTAAAGGTTATGGCGCCACCATTGTAAAAATATTAGTGAATAGTCACTTGATTAGCACTATTCATCTTAAGTATGTGTGTGTGTTTTCTTATAGCAAAGCCATATGAGGCTATCTGCTGAGTCCACTGAGGTCACTTTGAGTAAACACGGAATTTCGTGCATACCAAGGAACGTTATGCTCAATCAGTAAAGTCTAGAATTTCATGATAATCAAGTTAATAAGAATAATATTTAGTCAAAGTGACAGTCTCTTGTGTTTATTCAATTAAATGAGCATACCGTGTTTGTGTTTAGCGTTCTAATAAAAATTGTGCATTTGTTTTGCACTTAATGTGGAGTCTTATTATCTAACTTCACATGGACACAGTTAGTAAGAGATTTATTCTTACTCTATAATCAATATCTTGAGTGAACCACCTGTTATCTAGCAGATCTACTGAATATAGCTCTAACATTAATTCACTTCACTTCACCTGAATATACCAAAAAAAGGAATATTGAATTTAAACAGTTTGGTATGTGATCTCAGACTGATCAGTTTAGAAAGTAATTTATCTGATTCAGTGTCCATAAAACAAGTACATATACACTGTATTTGTTTTTATGAATTAATTAATAAAAGTTATTTACCTATAGCATATTGTTTACAATTTCTTCATTTCATTTTCAGAAATTCAATTACTCAGAGAATGAATACTACTTCATGATAAATATCTTAGAGATCATCTTGTCATTAATCAGACTTATCTTATTGTTCTAAGAGAGAAACATTTTACAAAAATATGCCAAAGTGTGAATAAGAAAGAGAAATTTCTGGTGTTGTTATCACAATATATTGCAAAATTTGTTATTTTACTTCTAATGTGTCTTTTGCCTTTTACTCCTAAGTTTATTTGATATAACTTCAACATTTTTCACAACTATAAGGAGTTAAAACAAAGAAGAAGATTATATCACTGAAGGCAGGTGATATTTTCCAAGAGAATTGTCAGGTCTAGGATGTTGGCTTTTTGCTGATACTGTGAGGGTTCATGACTTTTATCATTTGAGCTGATAACTTAGGAAGAAGAGCTATTGATTTGTGATGCCTTCAGAATGACTCTGTATGCTCTTTTCCAAGGATAAATATCAACATAAAGAAACATGGATGACTGAGAATTTTTGTTGTGGTGTGGTGTCTGGTAAGTCTGAAAGTGAGTAGGACTGTCTGTATAAGACTTCCAAAACTTTGTCAGCCAGAGTAATCCAACTATAGTTACAAAAGCAAGAAGAAGAAACTGGGAAAATAATTGGTGTACGCTGTCTTCAAACAGGATCTATCTCACTAGCAGGTGAGGTGGTGGGCCCCAAATCATGAAACAGGTAAACCATGATGTTGTGATGAGCCACTAAGAACAAAAAGGTATGCTGCTAAGGCAACCTTGCATCATGGATGAGTCTGGAATTGTGCAGGGCGTATGGATGATAGTAATTCATTGCCCTGCTGCCATCAACCAGAATTTGACTACATGGATGAGAGTTGGGGTACCTGAAAGTGCTTATGGCTGAGAGGTTCTGGCTATGATCACAGTTCTCCGTGAGCAAGGCAAAGCAGATCACCTTTCCC
This sequence comes from Tachypleus tridentatus, assembly GCF_004210375.1. Taxonomy (NCBI): domain Eukaryota; kingdom Metazoa; phylum Arthropoda; class Merostomata; order Xiphosura; family Limulidae; genus Tachypleus; species Tachypleus tridentatus. The sequence goes on from NC_134835.1 coordinate 85,841,589, forward strand.
AAAATTCAAGGGTACAGTGGATGAGGACTTAGACCATTTCCTGAAGTGTTTCAGGTACCTGGAATAATTAGACTCCAGAAAAGGTTGTGCTATGCCTGGTACTTAGTTCAAATTGTTTGCCTCTAGACTTCATCAAGAAATTAAGTGAGAAGTAGCTCTGAGTCTGTGAAACAGTCATCACAGTTATTGTGTTAGAGGTTTAACCCAGTAAAAAATGGAGTTATCCATCAGGCTGAGTTTAAAGCTTAGAAGAGCGATAATATGGAAAATTGACCACATATGTAAATAATTTGTGTTGTTTGAGTGATAAGGCATACACTGCAATGGTATGAGCAGATTATAAGAATGTCTTTGTAGACAAGCTCATGGAAGGCTACCCAGTAAAACAATGCAGCATCTAGTGTGAGAAACCAACTTATCTTTATGAAGTCAGTTTCTTTGATGATGCAATATAAGCTAGTCACAAGAGAGGTGCACACCTGTAGAAGCAGCTCATTGACTTCGCCTGCCAGATAGTGGTTGAGGGTAAAGTGGACTGAATCTTATCCATTGATTAATACATCTGCACAGTCTGTGGGTGATGTGCTAGTTGTATAGGGGTATAGACACAACTTTGTGTGAAAAATAACATGTGATGTTAGCATTTTAACCCCTCGGTGGACTCAGCAGATAGCCCTATGTAGCTTTGCTATAAGAAAACACACACACACACTTATAATTTTAAAAGGCTGATGATATATTCGGCAGAAAAAGAAGGCATTTGGAACTAGCAGATGTAATGTCTCGTGCATGAACGATCTGCACAACTGATGATATGGCTACTATTTTGAAACCTCACTTTAAATTTCATTACAGCCTTCATTTTCTGAGCTATTTGGTGGTAAACAAGGTATGATTTATGTACTGTATTGTGTAATAACACTTGATTATAATGGAAGAACACTTCTTTCAGAGCTATTGGGTGGAGATTCACTGTAAGAGATATCTCTCAGATAGTGGTTGACATCTACTCAATTAAAACAGCTTAAGATGATTGATGTCTGTAAATATAATGCCTAGTGCATCAACAGTTCATGTAATGAAAATTAATAGTCAGTAGTACAAACTTTTAGTAGCAAGGGTGTTGTGAGCATTGTTTTCTGAGTTACCAAGTTACTTTTTCTGAGGCGAACATTTCAATAGAATCACTCATCTGATCTAACTGAGTGCTCTATAGAGAATAGGTCTGGAGAGCCAACAACTTCTTTGTGTGTAATGTATTTCATCTAAGTGTATATTGATACATATTGTATATATACGAATATTAATATTGGGTTACAATAACTGTAAGTGAAAAATCTTAGTTTAACTGAATTATATCAGCAATTATCTATTTTGTTGTCTGAAAGAAAAATAAGTTGAATTTGATAGCTCATAAATCACAGTAATTTACAAGACTATGTATATCATGTAATCGCTTTAAAAAGTTTGTTTGTTTAGAATTAAGCACAAAGCTACACAATAGGCTATCTGTGCTCTGCACACCATTGGTATCAAAACCCAGTTTTTAGCAGCATGAGTCTGCAGACATACTGCTGTGCCACTGGGGGCTCTTTAGAAAATACCTGAGAAAGGTAATTTTTGAAGGAGTCAGAAATAATTTGTTGAAAGCTATCAGCCCATGTGACACATGTGATATATGTATATAGCAATATAAATATATAAATAAATAACGTGTGGGATCCTACATGCATGTAGAAACATTAAATGAAACCACTCATGAGTGTTATAACAAAAATGGATCAATAGCATAAAAAATACAACTATTAAGTTACATATTTATTTTAAACAAGGAATTTGATCTGAATATTAATACCTTGTGGTATAAGGATAACTGTGATCATTAATATGTAAGGTATTACTTGAAGATATTAATATTATTTAAGAATGTCTCAGTTTCAACACTGATATATTTGGCAGAATGTGAATTTTCCATGGAAGGAGAGTAATATACAATGTTTGGGAGAAAACATAATTTTAACTGTTGTGTTTAGTTAAGATTAGCGTTAAATACTTATTTTGGATTGTAATGAAATATTCATAAGTGGGGAAGGTTGTTAATAATAAAACATTCACAGACAGTAGTTTGTACACTGTTACAAGTATAAACTTGGTGTACTCAATGTTTCATTTTGTTTGTGATAGAATAATTTCAACTGTGCATGTTGAAATATTCCGTAATGTACATAATTTTTTCGAATATTTGCCTAAGCTTGAATCAGAACAAGGTGTAGTATAAGATGTAAGAAAATACAGATTTTAATACACTAGGAATGAAATGGAAAATAATACCACTGAGATAAAATATTAAGAAACTACATCTGACTAGTACTAAAGAAAATGTGATGTAAGGGTTAGTGAATTCTAAAGGTCTGAAGAATAGGTTAGCCTTTGTTAACCTGTATCACTTCAAGTATGCAAGATCTACTTCTGCAATCTCGACTGCTTTCCTTTCCCATTAGAACTATGCACTACTATCTTGAAAATCAGGTGTAGTGGATGGAGTATACTTTGTTACGGGAATGGCTTATAAGTTTTTAGTGAAGTGAAAGTCTGATGAAGCATAAGTATCGAACATCCCAGTGGCACAATGGCATGTCTGCGGATTTAAAACGCGAAAAATAGGATTTTAATACTCTTGGTAGGCAGAGCACATATAGCACATTGTGCAGCTTTTTGCTTGCTACAAACAATAACCAAAATACCGAGAAGTTCATGAATTTAGAATTATGCGTTTTATAACTGATTAGAGCATGAGTACATCTGGAATCTATAGATGTGTCACTAAACCAAAGTAACCCATGTTTAACTTTCTCTATAGAGTGTTAGGTACATATGACCCATTTTCAAAGTAATCACTTGGCTAATCTTCTGAACAATTGGATTTCATCTGACTATTTGTATCTGTATTTTTGTTATCTATGATCAAACATTTTAGTTATCTTGTTTTTGAATTAATCAGTGGGTTTATGTTCTATTATTGACTAAAACATCTACTTTCGTAAGCTTCCATGGAATGAGAAAACTATGATGATAAATTTAAGTTGAAGATTTCCTGTTCGGCAAGGCTGTGACTTTCTTTGTCAATTTATTCTCCTACATCAGCTGAACAAGCACTCATGGACATCTGAGGGTAGTACTCTCACCAATGCCTCACACTGCAATAGATCTCGATATTGAAAAAGCACTGCAAATAAATAACCATTCATTGTGCAGAGGCTGTATAACATGGAGGGATATCAGCTTGGTTTTTCGTTTGTTTTGAATTTCGCGGAAAACTACACGAAGTCTATCTGCGCAAACCGTCCCTAATTTAGCAGTGTAATACTAGAGGGAAGGCAGCTACTCATCACCACCCATCACCAAATCTTGGGCTACTCTTTTGTCAACGAATAATGGGATTGATCGTAACATTATAACGCCCCAAGGCTGAAAGGGCAAGCATGTTGGGTATGACAGGGATTCGAACTCGCAACTCTCAGCTTCTCAGTAGAGTGCCTTAACCATCTAGCCATGCCAGGCCAGATACTAGCTATAGCAAAATGCAGTGTTTCCATTGTGACTAAATTTTATATAGACGGAATACCGCGCTATAATATGAACGAACTAACCTGGAATGGCACTTGTACATCTAGATTTATACATGGAAACTGGGAACTAGTATTGAAATTAAATCTGATAAAAACGTTCTCATAAGGTAAGTAAAAGGCACATTCTTAAGTGATGAGAAATAATTACTAAAATTCTGGCAATCAGACAGCAAAGTGGAAATTTACAAGATAGTAAATATATTTATTTATATAAGTGCGAATGTCTCTCTCTTTTTATTTCTCTGTTGGTCTGTTCCTTATGCACGGCCACATTTCTAAAGCTAAGCTACAAATTCTACACACGTGGTTCAGATTCAACTTTGTGCAGGAAGTAACATGGGTTATGTGGCCATTGCCTCTGAGGCCACAAATTGAGAGCCAAGTAACCAATATAACAATATTTGGAAACCAAAACGATTAATTGGTCTAGAGTAGAAAAGTTCGGATTTTTTGGGAAATGTATGATTATGAGGGCTATTACTTACGTTTCTTCTCTATGTGAAGACTCTTCCTAATCATTCTATCCATGATCATTTATGTGTTAAAATATTTTAAAAAATTCATGGAGTCTTCATTTTGGTTCTTTTCCTTCGTTTCTCATTCTTCTGCACACACATGTCTGTTCTCTAACTCTTCTTACTTGAAAAAAGATGGTGTTTTCTCTTGAACATGCGTGTATACTCCCTCAGTTAAATAGGCTTGCTTCAGCATAACGTTTGCTTTGCTTGCATGAACTCATAAGAATCAGCTATAAGATGACTTTATAAAAACATTAGGTATTAGCAAATTTTAATTTACGCTGAGTTGCAACGAGAAGAGGATAACTTAATTCTTCATTAAACGGAAAGATAATAAAGTTAGAATACGCTGCAAATGACACTTGATACACAGTATAAATCAGGACATTAAAAAGTTTAAACTCTACATTACTTACAGTATTCTTGAGAGCTGGTTATTTCAGAAAGCAGAGAAGAACGATGAAGTCGGTTTTATTGATGAGCTTACTGTGTTGTATGACCTCGTCTCAGCGATTTGTAAAGAATCAAATGAGGAAATGCCAATGAAGAAGCAAATAGTCTGGTTTGACAACCGGCAACTACTCCATTAACGAAATCTTGGTGCTTGTGGCTAGGATTAACCTTCTTGATCAGCAGCTAGAATGGCCAATGTATTGAAAAGCAATTGGAGGAAAAAAGTCTAATTCCTTGCTTTCCAAGCTTTCTAGTGGTGTTTAATGACATAGTGTATATGTTTTGCATCATATGATAGTCATTTGGTTACTTTACAGTTAGGACAACTATTTAATTGAAATATCAACAACCAAAATGGTGTTGCAACTATTTCTTTCTGAGATATTATGTGATATGTGGTCGGAAATGTTGGTCTGATGTTTTGTAATAGTCATTTGATCTATTTAGTTGATCTGAAGCAGAATATTTGCTGAGCTGACCACGTAGAACTCACTTGATACAAATCGCAAGGAACGTTACAATTGGATTTACATATTAATGATAACTAAAAAATCCAGCAAACATGCAGAAGAAACTTTGCAATCCTTGTTTTACAAGCTTTCAGCTTGCATTTTTCTATTAATGTTGATATTTGACTTTACAAACTTCCTGAGTGAACTCGCGAACTTAAAGTTTATATGTAAGATTGTGCATGATGGTATACACCAGTCTCTCTAAAGTACAGTAGTGAAGTTGTAGAATGAATGAATAAATATATGTTGTTTTATCTAGATTTTTGCCTTTATCTCATACAGCAGATTTTTATGACCATATACGGCAGTACTACTATACAAAGTGTGATGACTCAAGCTGAAGACTCTTATAATAGTAAAAGTAGTTTTAAATTGGATTTGATGTTGTCACTTATACTTCTGTTGTTACAGTTAAGACAGAAAGTGTTCGTACCCCTGCATCATGACTATTTTCTTCCTCATAACTTAAAAAGTATCACGATCAGTATATTATACATATTATACTAACACACATCAACATAAATGTTTACGTAAATTGAACGACAAACAAACTGTTTATAAACAAATAACCAAACATAGGAGGAGCAGAAAGTGTTTGTGCGTATACTTTAATGGTCAGTTGTGTAGCCTTTCAGGTGAATTACTTGGCGCAATCTTTTCTCATAGCTCTCCATGATCATTTGACAGTACTCGACTGCCATTTTCTTCCATTCTTCTTTACAGAAGGCCTCCAACCCTTGCAATTTTTTTTGGGTGACGCTGATGAACCCTGGTCTTCAACTCATGCCAAACGTTTTCAATTGGGTTGAGATCGGGTGACTGCGATGGTCACTCCAGAACGCTTATATGGTTCCTCTGAAAACAGGATTGCACATATTTCGATGTGTGCTTAAGGTCATTGTCGTGCTGGAAGATCCAATGACACCCAAGCCGCAAGTTCCGAGCACCATTCTTGATATAAGTGCCTAATATATCAACGTACTCTTCTTTTTTCATGATTCCTTTGACGCGGTGAAGACTGCCTACACCAGAAGAGCTGAAGGAGCCCCATAGCATGATCGAGCCACCTCCGTGTTTAACTGTAGGGACGGTGTTCTTTGGAAGATTTCGTTCCCCCTTCTTACGGAAAATATTGCGAACATCATTGTGACCGAAAAGCTCGATTTTAGTCTCGTCTGACCAAAGAATACTCTCTCAATAGGTAAAGAGTTTATCTACATGCTTTCTTGCATACCTCAATCGTGCTTCTAAATGAACAGACTTTAAATATGGAGTTCTATGAGGACGGCATGCTTTGAACTCAGAAGAGCGTAACACGTTTGTAACTGTAGAGGTACTTACTTCAACCCCAGTTTCCCTTACCAGTTTCTGTATGTCATTACGTGTTAAACGAGGATTCATATTGACATCTCTGAGAACCTTCCTCTTGGTTCTCTCTGAAATTTTGGTGGGGCGTCCGGAACGAGGAAGGTTAGCAGTTGACCCTGTAAGCTTAAACTTGGCAATTATGCTTTGAACAGTAGATTTCGGCACATTAAGTTGTGTAGCTATACCGCAAAGAGACACACGAGACTTGTATTTTATAATAATTCGGTTTTTTAAATCACTGGACAGTTGTTTCCTGTTCGCCGTGATGACCAAGAAGATAATGACGGAGACGGCGCTAAATTGCCGGAAGTAAAATTTTTGCTGGCTAAATTCCAATAATTATGAGCCCAGTGTCTAGTTCTGGAATGGTATAATGTAGTTTATTCGCCAAACTAAACAAAATCTTTATGGGAATATCAGTTTTTTCATACGTTCTGCTCCTCTTATTTTTGGTTATTTGTTTATAAACAGTTTATTTGTCGTTTAATTTACATAAAATTTATGTATATGTGTATTAGTATAATATTTATAATATACCATACGTCTATTAGCCTAACTGTGATACTTTTTAAGTTATGAGCCAAAAAACTACTCGGGACGCAGGGGTACGAACACTTTCTGTCGTAACTGTATATGTATATAGGAATATTTTGTAGTCGATTACGGTAATGTCACGTATAGCAAGCATGCATTGACTACTATATAACAATGGATATGCTTAACAAAACACGTTTTCCATTAAATATTTCAACTAATTTTAATATATTTAAACACCTATAATAATGTTATACATACAAGTTCAACTTTCCACGTAAACAAAGAATTTCGGCTTGGAGTATTGAGATGTCTCTTTCTCACTTGTATAGGTATTTGGGTATAGATGTTTATCTACCAAGGAGAGTCAGGTTTTGTTAACCTTTTCCTCCTTCCTTGGAATTTTGGTTTGACAACTGTATTTATATATGGGGCCCGGCATGGCCAAACGTGTTAAGGCGTGCGACTCGTAATCTGAGGTTCGCGGGTTCGCATCCCGGTCGCGCCAAACATGCTCGCCCTTTCAGCCGTGGGGACGTTATAATGTGACGGTCAATCCCACTATTCGTTGGTAAAAAGAGTATCCCAAGAGTGGTGATGACTAGCTGCCTTCCCTCTAGTCTTACACTGCTAAATTAGGGACGGCTAGCAGAGATAGCCCTCGAGTAGCTTTGTGCGAAATTCCAAAACAAACAAACAAATAATTTATATATGGTACACGAGGACCAGAGTAACCCGCACTTACTCAGGTTCCTTTCAGGGTAACGTCCATGCACACTCTACACATACACTTGGTGCAAATAAATCATTTCTCTTATAGTTTCATAGATTATTTGCACTTTCATTAGTTGGATATTAACTATAAAACATTTACATAAAAAAAACCTTGAAGTAGTTTTTTGCTTACGTTTATCCATGCAGGGGCTGCATAGTCAATGACAGGTCTAATGTATGTTTTATATATTTTTATGATGTTGTCTACCGTAACTCCACTGTTTTTGCCAGTTAGACTCCTAGCATAGTTTGTTCTTCGCCAAATTTTTGTTTTAATATTATTTATGTTATTTTTGAGTCGAACGTAAATCTTAAAAATTTTGCAGATGTAGCAGTATGGAGTAGTTCTCCATTCATATAGGTCTCTGATTGTGCTTTTTTATGTTTAGTTAACTTAGTAAATACTATTAGTTGTATTTATTTTAATTCTATATTTTTTGACAATATTCACTTATTCTATTTAATGTGAGGAGTATCCATTATTTGGATCTTTTAGAGGCATATTATTCACGTACATAATGAATAGGATAAGGCTAACCACCCCTCCTTGAGGAACATCAGCTTCTGGAGTGAAACTTTCAGAGTAGGTCCTTTTAACATTTACTCTACATGATCTGTTTCCCATAAAGTTTGACAGCCAGCGAATATTTCCCCGTTGTAGTCCCATTTCTTGCATTCGGAACCGGAGACCGTTATGCCATCAGTGTCGAATGCCTTCTCAATATCGAGAAAGCAAGCGAAAGTGCATTCTCGTTTATTAAAACTATCAACAATTGCTTCGGTTAATCTAAGTGGTCTGTTGTTTGTCTGAATTTTCTGAAACCATTTTGTTCTTCTGGTAATTTTGATGTTGTCTCCAGAAATGTGGAGAGACTGTTGCTGATTATTCTCTCTAGAATTTTGCCTACACAGCTGGTTAGGCTGATTGGTCGGTAGATATTTGGGTTATTTGCTGGCTTTCCTTCTTTATGAAACATTAATATATTTGCATGCTTCCAAAAAACCGGGATATGACCAGAGTATAACGATAAATTAAAAATTGCTGTGAGATGTTCAAATAATTTCGCAGTGTCTTTTTAAAGAAATGGCTTGTATACAATCTTCTCCTGGTGATTTATTTTTGGTGTTTGTTATTGATTCTATGAGTTCTGATGCTGAAATTGTGTTTGTGTTCTTGATTTGATAGTTATTTACGTCTACTGGAAAAAGTGGTTTAAATAGTTCACTGTTATTCATTATAAAGTTATTTGCTTTGTTATAGAAGTATGTGTTCACGTCTGGGTCGTTGTATGTTTTCAAGTTGTTGTTTGAATATTTCGGCTTTTTCTTTATTTGTATATGCCGTGGTATTATTGTGTTCTAGTGGCGGATATTTTCTTGTTATTGTGTCTCCATTTGTGAGTCTTTTTAGGTGTGTCCAAAATTTTTTCGTATCTGTTTTTCATTTCCTTGTTTTAATAATTTAACTTCTGCTCTGATTTGGTTTCGTATTTTATTTATATTTTTAATTCACCCTTTTGATTTTCTGCGCTAGCAGTGTAAAACCAAAGAGAAGGCAATTCGTCATCACCACCCACCGCCAATTCTTGAGCTACTATTTTATCAACGAATAGTGGGATTGACCATCACTTTATAACACCCACACGGCTGAAAGGGCGAGCATGTTTGGTGCGACCGGGATTCGAACCCGTGACCCTCGGATTACCAGTAGAGTGTCTTAACAACTTGGCCAGGTACATTTGGTAAAAACTACGGTAATGAATCTACACTGCGAGAAAAAAAAAACACATGTTCTGTCTTGGGGGTTTTTAAATACAGGTAAAGAATATATACAATTTTTCCCAAACTGCAATCTTCATCAGTTGGTTTCTCACTAAGAAGACAACGTGTAGATGTTATATAACCTTCACTACACATGTAAAATTTGGTGGACCCGTTGTTTTCATTGTTTTTTGTTTTTTTTTTTGGGGGGGTAAGGGAGTAATTTTGCAATCATTGTATTTCCAGCGTTTCTTTGAAGTTAAGCACAAAGCTATACAATGGCCCATCCCTGTTCTGCCCAGCGGTTTCCAGCGGAGACATTCTGCGGTGCCATTGGGGCAGCTTCTGTGTTACTAGATTATGCAACTCAGCATTTATAAAATGAAATTATGGTATGATAATCGATCATTCGAAATAAAATAAAACACAGTATGCCAAACTGTTTTGATTTAGAACTATAGTTTATACGATCAAAAATTTTCTGAACACGATTGAATATTTTATTTCGATATTATTTCTAAATGAAATAGTTGTAATTCTTTAATTTTATTTTAACTAACTTCAGTTGTATTATTATAAAATAATGCTTGTATGAACTACACAAATATAATTTTGAATTTATTTGTGATTTCATTTGTTTGTTAAAGTTGCTTTTTGTGCACTGTTACATGTTTTTTTAATTTTGCGTAAAGCTGCTTGAAGGCTATGTACATCAAACGTCTCTTACTTTGAATTGAAAGACTAGAAGGTATGCAGCAGGTCATCATCTCCCAGCGCTAACGTGTGGGCTACTCAAATAAATTAAGATTTTACTGTCACTATTTTAATCGAGGCTGGCCTCAAAGTTTGGAGCCTGATTTCTTCGCAGAAGAGGATGCAAACTGCAGATCCACATAATGGCATGTGTACTAATTCATATGAAGATGATCTTTTCCAAGAAAGTGTCGGGATATGAACTGTTTTGTTATTAATCCTAACTTCTTAATGGAGCTATACATTTTCTGAAACTATTGAACTTGAACTAAAGTAAGCCACCTCATATAAGACTTCAGACGACTGCACATCATCACGTGAAGCAAACTGATGCTAGCGCCTCTTAGTGAACTTGAAAAGATTACGACTGTCTTTCAGTGGTTCCCCAAATTCCAGTCAATTCTGACTAGGCTTGGAGATTCCTGCAATGTTTATAGGTTTTAAAAAAGTATTAAACAGTAGTTGTTTTTATTGTGGTTTAAGTTGGTAAAGATTACCTAGGTTATATGAAACAAATATTATTTAGGAGTCAGTTCTCATATTTATTGCCTTGATTAATGAATATAACACGATAAAAATGTTTCTGTGCATATATGTTAAGTCAGAAATAATAGGAAATTAAGTATATCTCGAAAGCGTGATATAGTATAAAATCCTTTATGCCATCACCCAATTTGAACATTTAGGAAGTATCCTTTCCACCCCAGCAGCCGATTAAAAGTAGGAAGCTGAACATCTTGTAACAATTATATACACTTCACTGAATAAATATTTGTTCACTTGTGTTTGTCTTTTTCCTTGCTCAATTATTTGCTTTAACAACCCTGAATCAACAATTTGCAGAAAAAAAATTGTCTTTTGTTGTATGATACATTAAAGTTCCTTGAATATCACACTGCTGTCTGTGATAATTCAATGAATCTAATCATGCAATTACCTGATCTCCAATACCAGAGATTCAATATTCTAGATTGTGGAAGGACATTAAAAGAGATTTGTAGTATTGGAGTAAAGCACTATTGATGAAGTACAGATTACGGGTAGATTACTGCTTTGTTGTACAAAGTGGCTGAAAGAAAGCATAAACTATTGGCATAAAAACTGAATAAAAAACCTGTATTTACACAAAATGACAAATGAAAATAAACTGTGCTTATTTTTAGCTAAGGATGATTCAGATAAACAGTAAAATATAAAAAAGTTAAAACACATATGAAACTCCAAGAGCATTTTTTAAATCCTTCATGGCAGAAAAACGAATTTATTTAGAAACACCAAACTAAGTTTGCGTTTCACCTTTTCTTTGTCCCTGACCAATCAAAAATTGATTCACAAGAACATGAAAGTTTCTCTGCATTACCTGCATATACAGAAGAACTTTAAATAACAGGTAAAGCAGGGGAAGACAGTTTTGTGATTGAATTCTGCAATAAGAAGTTGAAACCTAAGTCTGAATTTATCACTTGTTTTTGATGAGTTTTAGAAAGTTCCAAATTAGAACTTAGAATTAAAATCTAAAATTTTGTAGATATGAAATAACTGGTATTTCATATCACACAGTTACCGTCTTCAAACATGGACTCTGATTAGTTCTTACATTAGCCCCTTAATAATGATCACTATATTTTTCACTCAATTGCTCAGATAGTAAAAAAATGAAATCTTTCAACTGCTTTTCTACACATGGCTATCCTAGCTACTGTGTTAGTTAGTATCAGTTATAACAGGCTGATGGTTGTTTCTCACACTCAGATGTTCTATTGGCATTAATAATTTGACTTGATAGATGGCATGAGTTATACTTAGGCTTTGTTGGTATTTTAAGCACTTGATGCAATGGTTTAATGCCTTCTTGGTGTTCCAGTGGAAGGTTTCTGAGTTATTCTTCTTCCTCCTCCTTGCAGCGACATAGTGGTAGTAAGAACAGACATCCCACCTCTACGTAAACAGTATGTGGTAAGTAATAACAGTCTATTCACTACTGGCTTCTCTATCAAACAGAAGTGTGCCACATATATTTCACCTTGTGGTGGCAAGTCTAGTCTCTTGTAACAATCAGTGTACTCATCAAAAGTCCAATGGAGGAATCCACAACAATGTTGTGCTTCCAAAAATGACATTGCGTATACCACTGTTAATGATGGTGGGGCATCAGGAAGTGGCCAATTTATTATGCCCTACAAGGCTTCCAAACCTCTAAATCCTGGAAAGCTTTTTTTTCTTGATACTATCCAACAAGTCTAACATACATTGGATTTCTACCTGTCTTTCTTTTTTCTATAACCAAAAGATGGTTTCTAAAGGACTAAGTGAAAATAAATATGTGGAGCTAACTTATATCACACCATTCCAGTTTAAATCAGACCATGCTAATATGCCACTAGAAATTCCATGGTATTCAAAGACAAAAAAATATTTAGTACATAGGTAACACTATTCCAGATACAAAAATAAAATAAAATATTTGGTGGATGGGATATTATTACAAAAACAAATGGATATAAGAAATATACTAATTTCACAGACATAAGTAATAATCTTTATTCATGCCCTTCTGCCACTTCACATTTCATAAGGGCAAAAAATATCTGACAATATAAAATGATCAGATTATAAGTGAAATGAAATTCTCAAAACAAAGCTTAAAGTAACTAACTGTGGTTTATATATACATATTGAAGTTGAAATGACAGAAACTTAAAGAAGGATAAAGAAATGCAAATCTCAAGAGACATGCTGATTGGTGTGAGACCAAAGGAAAAACAAGCAAACTTTCTACAATACACCCCCAACAACAAAGCAAGAGCCAGAACTCTTACCTAAGAAATAAGTCCTCTAAAATTTTGCTAATCAGTTTTAATACAACTGTGATAATTGCAAAGGTATCCTCACATGAAAGTTCTGACCATCACATCCAACTGCCTAAATAGTGATTAATACTATTCTTATTGAGCATTGTTTCAGAAATTACCTTCTTAGGGAATGTTTTACTTGTAATGTTTCTAAACTCACTAGTTACAGAGAGAAAAAAAGAAAACAGTAGTGACAAATCAACACAGTATTTCCTTTATAAGTATTCAAGATTGTTTGTCCTCACCTACTTACAACTTGTGGAATTAAACATTTCAAAAAAAGAAGAAAGAAGTGTATTTTGTTGTATGATGTAATGTCTGTGTTGAAATCTTAATCTCTTCATACTTCAACTTTATGGGATTAGTTGCACTGATGATGTGGCCTTCCTGGAAAAATAATTACATATATCCCATGTAACAGAGAACTTAGATAAAGGGACCACTCCATAGGAAGAACATTGATGGGGTGGAACAGATAGTCTGAAAACATATGTAACACGGCATGCCAAGAGCGTGATGTTGTAGCTGTGAGTCCAGTATAAAAGGTTGAGCATGAGAAAACATAAGAAAAGTAGGAAAATCTGTTTGAAGAACCACTGAGAAGATACATTGAATGTTGTACTGCCAATCAAAAAAGTGAGAACTGTGCTGCATTGGAAGAGGAAGCTACCTGAGCTAGTATAGATGGCACAATGGAATTGGTAGAGGGTGGTCATGTGATCAGTACAAGGTGCTGTAATGATGCACTGTTCATGAGATTTACCAATGTCTAGAGGAAAGTGAAGGTCAAAATAGTTTATGTGGATGAGGAGGTAGTATTGTTTTGGAATTTATTAGTGTAATAAAGTTTTATTGTTCAGCCCATCCATACATTTTTTTGTTTTAATACAGTTTATTTCTCATAATTGTAAAAATATTAATTTTACAAACATTTATTTTTTTAACATAAAACATGATATAAAACACTTTTTCAAAATCTGAATAAAATTCATGTAACCTTTCATATAGAATAAAATCAAATATTAAACTAATCAAAAATCAACTAAAGGTAAAACTTGAAAGTATTTGGGGCAAAAGCAGTACTGTATAACAATTCAGTTAACCATGAATAAGGTCTTCTCCTACTTACACATTAAGGTCTAATAAAAGTGTTATTGATATGTGAAAACCTAATACTATGCATAAAAGTATTTCCAATTCTAAATTGAGGTGACAGTTCCAAATGTTTCTACTCATTTTCTTAAGAACTACCTTGATCAGGACCCGATTTTTATTTGTGAAACAAAATTAAAATTTATGTAGCTCACACTTTGAAATTATACATCATACACTTGCTTATTATGCAGAAAAAAAATTTTGTACTGTTTATGTTGCAAAATTTAAAAATTGTGAAACTTACAGATTAAAACAATAAGATTTAAGGGGAGTTTAGACATAATTAATACAATCCCACCAACATCAGAAAGTTACAGTTTTTATTCTTTCTGAAATAACAACACCAAGTACACTTTTAGAATTTAAAAGTTTTTTGACAGGTCATTAAATTCTGAGTGTGTGGTCAGCAAGCACAGCTAACCAAGTAACAGGCAAAATTATAACTAAGTCAAAAGTTATAAATCTGGTAACACTGACCTTGATTTGGCTTGCTACATCTAGAAATTCACTTTACTTATGCAGTCAACCAATTATTATGTGGTCATTTGTAAATAAGGTAAAAAAATGCCACAGCTGCATAATTGTGTTAAATTAAGGACCCTGCTTAATTTCACATACAAGATATGAAACTCATAATTATAACCACTGCTAAATTGAATCTGAGATACCCATAAACAAACAAGGCTGATCACTAAAAATATATATTTTATAGAAATTATTATACAATAAGCTTTAAACAGTTTTTAATTTTTCCAACCTGCTAACTACCTGAAAAACGATTCATAGGTATCAAAATTGTGGTGGGATATACATCATTATTCATGTCACACATTTGTTTGTTAGCTAAGTTAAAGATACTTAAAAATAACTTGTTTATCTAGAACAGTTTGTTTCTTATTTTTCAGCTTTTCTTTGAGCTCGTATAGTAAGCCTGTACACATAACTAATTAAATAAAATAATTAAAGATAATTCAAAATTTCCTACTCATTTTTGACAAAAATTTGTATTGCAATAGATAAATAACAAAGTCTTCTTAAAACACATTAAATTCATGTCCCTACAGAATAGCAGGCCATGTGCCTAAATTATTAGCTCTTCAAACTGAAATTATTAAGAAAAAAATTCCTTAAAATATAAACAAATTTAATGTAAAGGTACTTATTAACAGATAAAAGATATCAAAAACAGCTATTATGTACTCTCAAAAATTAGCATAACAACTATCAGCACAGCAAATAAAACAAACATTTAATGTATCTAAGAGAGCCTAAGCAATACAATGAGATTAGCTTTCTTATTTAATCCTGATAAATATGTTTACAGTGTTTCCATGAAATTACAAATCATAACCTATCATATCATATACATACTCTAAATGAAACTATTATAATAAGGGTTTACTTTTTTCTGAGACACAACAATATATTATAACTTTATCTTTCAAAATGAAACTGCATTAATATCAGCATATCTAAAACCAATTATTCAATATTATTTGTAAATGAACACTTAATTCAGGTAGATATTATAAAAGTAAACCTTTTCAATTATGCACCCTTTAATGTCACACCAGCATAACAAAATGAAACAAAAACAACCTATCTTTTTTCCTAAAGCTTTTAGTTAAAAAAAAAACAACCTTATTTCAATGGTTGCAGGTGTATCTAATATGTTTTTACACATACGGTTTTTTTTACTGTATAGAATTCTCGTGAAGCATCAGAGCCTTCAAAACCTACTCCCGACATTTTCACTCCACCAAATGGCATGTGAAGGTTTCGGATGAGCCAGGTATTACACCAAACAGTCCCCACCTTAACACAGTACAAATTAAATATAAAATATATATTCATTTCTTAATTTACACACACTTTTTATATAATGCATCTACTTGTCTTACCAATCCATTTCTTCTGAAGTATACCTACCAGTTTATCTTAGGAACTTAACTAACCCCCGAGTCTTTTTTTGCTTATAATTATATTATCTACTTTCCCATATTATGTTTTACCTGGCAATTAATTAAGTAAGCATTTACAACTAATCTTTATTAAAATGTAATTATTCATCCACATATTCAGTCCTCACAGAAAATGAATTTAGATATCTTTATGCTGTTTAAATTTTTTTTAGGAAAAAATGAAACAAGATTTTTGAGTAGCATTGGCAACATAGAAAATTAACTTCAGAAGATTAGAGCAGTAAACTGTGTACATTTAAGCTTCAGTAATGAAAATTTTAGTTCCCTTCTAAGCTATGTTCAGTCAAATGTTATTTTCTTGCTTCTGCTTGGTTATGTTAGACTCAACTCTCCCAATTTTCAGGTACAGCCATACACATTGTGAGTGCTCCAGAGCACAAGTACACATGCAAAAAAATGTTCAAGTGCAAAAAACCGAACATGACATGCATAAAATGATATAGAAAGAATAACCAACTGTTTTTTGTTAAGTAAACCAAAGACTAGATTAACCCAAATGCTTTTGGTGCCATTTTAAAATTTCTTTTCATGTATGGTACTGCATTGCATTCATAATTTAATTAAACCACTTTACTATCAAATATATGAAAATTAATTTGGAATTTTATGTTATATAAGTTTTAATTATTTTGTTTCAAAGGAAACCTTTCAAACAAATATTTAAACCAAAGTTTTTGTTTCATGGGATCCATGAGCCTTGAACAATCTCTCACTTTAGCACCATTTCTCTCTTACTACATTAGCTGATTTGTACAGGAGTTTGTAGATACTAATTACATGTTTGACCTAATTGAAACCTAAGATCCAATGTATGCAAGCTTGGTTGTCCAGGAAACAGATATTTACTTTCTCAATTCTTGATAGTTGCCATGCCTACCTTCTATACTTTACCTTGAGATCTACAATATACATGTAATTATTCGACACAAGTATATACAGTTGTTAGATTGGTTGATTTGGTGTTTTATGGCACAAAGCAGCCAGGCTATCTGTGCCAAACATCCAGTAAAAACTTAAAGTAAAATTAGGAAATTTATAAAAGGAAATTAAGGTAAAATAAAACAAAGTTAAAAATAGAGCATAAAACCAATGTTTACATTTAGTCTACAGCATTAAGAGAAGAACTACAATAATACAAGTTATAGAGGACTTTTTGAAGCATAACTGTATTTATCATAACTTGCCAGAAAGACTAACAGGAAAGAACAAAAACCACCATCAGTCACCTAAAGTTGGCCTTTCCAGTCCTGGTTTAGAGTTATTTGACATTATGGCCATTTTCAACATGTAAAGTAATAAAAGTTTTAAAACACTTTAAGCAAAATGTTAATAATAACTGCCAGGATGACTAACAGGTAGTTTGAACAGCAGCATTAGTCACTGAAGTTGGCCTATCCAGTCCTGGTTTCAAGTTTTTTTACTTTACAGCCATTTTCTAATTTCAAATCAAACTACAGGGTGTTTGGAAAGTCACTGTGCACTTATATATTTATTAATAGACATGTTTCAATATAGAATACAGGAGGTAAATATGAATGACAATTATAAACAATGTTGAAAGTGACCCCCGTTTACATCAATACAGGCTTGGATCCTTCTCATTTTGTTTCTAAACACCGCTATCAGTTGCTGGCTTGAAATAGACAGAATGAATGCTGAATAGACTGAATAACATATGATTACAAAACTGCACAGTGACTTTCCGAACACCCTGTAGATGGACACTGATTCTTAAAAGGGAATCACATTCAAAAAGGTCTATTGTATAAATTTAAAAAACTTAAATAGCACTAAAAAGATTAATGGCCTTTAAAAAAAACTAAAACATTTCCAAGGTAGACAGTGTCACCATCACCAATAACACTGTCTAGCATTATGGGCACACCTTGAGACAGAATATGGTTAAAATGGTGCCATTGTTAAGAGTCATAACAACAGCAAGAAAGTAAAATGCGACTCAAGTGTCACACAGACTACACATTTGTGCATCAGTTTCAGATAAAAGAAAGCGATGAGTTAAAAAACTGTGAGCAATGCATAGTCTAGTTAGAATAACTTCCTCATTCCAATCCTTATGGAAGCAAGAAGGACAAAGTCCAGTATAGGGTTTTATTTGGAAAAGCTTGTTGTCACATTGCTCATTCCAAGTTGACTACCAACTGGCATGGAGCCAAACCTTGAATACAGGACCATAGTCCAGGTATGGAACAGGCACAGCGGTGATAGTACCAGAGCAGATAGATTTAGTTGCGGAGTCGGCAAGTTTGTTCCCACGAATACCAACTTAGCACAGTATCCAGAAAATCTGGATAGAAGTAGATTTTAAAGATAATTGGGCCAGTTGGTTTTGAATATTGGTGAAAACAGGGTGTTAACTAACGTAAAGCGATTCCAGGGCCAGTAGAAAACTAAGCGAGTCAGTATAAATAGTGCAGTTTGAGTACTACTTAGCTTCTATGTGATCCAGGGCAAGAGAAATGGTGTACAGTTCAGCAGCAAACACAGAAGCTGTAGAAGAGATTTTGTGTGCAACCACTGAACCACAACAAACCATGGCAGAGCTCACACAGTCATCTGATTTCAAACCATCTGTATAAATAAGAGTGGAAGGATGGTTTGAAAGATTTTCAGCAAATAACTGACAGTATTTCCAATCAAGAGTGTCTGCTTTTCTCAGATGACTTACAAATAGGTCACATTTGGGGACTGTAAGAAGCCACGGTGGGATGAGCTGACCAGAGGATACAGCAATGTTATCCAAGAACAGACCCAATTCATCCAACTGCACCTGGATACAAAGGCCAAAAGGAGCAATGGTAGATCATCTGATCTGAAAAAGTATGGCCCACCAAGGAAGGTAAACACAATCCCAGGTGGGATGCTTTGGTAAGGAATGAAGTTTCAAAGCATATAGTAAAGACAATTTCAAATGGCAGAGGTGAAAGAAGATTCATGAGACTCTTATGTATAAGCTCTGAACTGGGGAAGTGCAGTGATCCATAGTCAAGTTTGGAACAAATAACAGCATGATATACAGTGCTGGTCAAAATCTTAAGGCCAATGAACACAAAGAAAAAATATGCATTTTGCATTGTTAGACTCAACCACTTATTTGAGTAGAGCTTCGAAAGATGAAAACAAGAGAAGGGAAAATAAAAATAAAAACCTTTATTAGTATTTAATAGGGAAAATGTGAACACTATGAAATTAGCCTAAATACTAGCTGGTGAAAAATTTAAGACCACACCAAAAAGAAATCCTAAACAGGGTAGGAAATGCCCAACAAGAGGTCTCAGTAGTGAGTTGCACAGCTGTCATAGCGAATAACTAAAAACAATTTGCTTTGGCATGGTTGATATAAGCATTTGCAGAAGGCTGGCTGGAATGTTATTCCAAGTGGTGAAGATGGCTTCATGAAGATCATGCACTGTTTGGAATTGACATCCATTTCTATAGACTTCTCATGCCATCCATCTCCAAACATTTTCAATGGGGTTCAGTTTGGGCGAACACGCCAGATGGTCCAAAAGAATCATATTATTCGCCATGAAAAAGTCCTTTGTCCTGCAGGCATTGTAGATTGCAGTGTTGTCCTGCTGAAAGATCCAGTCATTTAGAAGCGAGGGCCTTCAGTCAATAAGGATGCTCTCTCCAACATGCCATTGTAGCCAGCTGCTGTTTGATGCTCGTGTATAACCTGTAGCTCCATTGTTCCATGAAAGGAGAAAGCACCCCAGATCATGATGGAACCTCCTCCACTGTGTCATGTAGAAAATGTCTCTGGTGAGATATCCTTATTGTGCCAGTAACGTTGGAAGCCATCTGGACCATCCAGGTTAAATTTTATCCACTTTTCTACATCCTATGTTTGATGCTTCTCAGCAAAGCTTAACCGAGCTATTCTGTGGTGTGGAAGGAGTCGTGGTCTTTGAAGACCTTTACAGTTTTTAAAGCTTTTCTCTCGTAGATGTTGTCTTATTGTTTTTGAGCTGTATTCTGTGTCCGTAAGGGCCTTAATCTGGTTAGACGATTGGCTGGTTTCTTGCTGGACAACCTGTTGAATCCTCCTGCTCAACACTGGCGAAATTTTCTTGATCCGACCACTAAAAATTCTCGTTCCGTATCTCTCAGGGTCTTTCAAGAAATTTGCAACAGCAGTTTTTCTATGCCCAATCTCACTAGTGATGGCTAGTTGAGAGAGACCTTGCTTTTGCAACTCGATAATTCTGCCACGTTCAAACTCTGTCAACTTTTTAGCCTTTGCCATGTTTTTACCCAATGTAACACAGGAGATGTCAGTGGGAGATGTTGACAAAGCTAATGCTTGAACACAAATGACTAAATTTCGTTACGTGTTTACTAATTAACGCTTCATTTCAGAATGGTCTTAAACTTTTGTCCAGCTAGTATTTAGGCTAATTTCATAGTGTTCACATTTTCCCTATTAAATGCTAAAAAGGTTTTTATTTTTATTCTCCCTTTTCTTATTTTCATCTTTCGAAGCTCTACTCAAATAAGTGATTGAGTCTAACAATGCAAAATGCATATTTTTTTCTTTATGTTCATAAGCCTTAAGATTTTGGCCAGCAGTGTATCTTTAGCATAAAACATTTATCCACCACTTTCGTAGTCCTGTGGTCCCTGAGACAAAGTTCTTGGGGCTGATCTTTGACTATAAGCTAACCTATATACCACACATCAAGTAGCTATGGAGTTCAGGATCAGGGTGAATACCCTGTTGGTGGCAAAAGTGCATGCAAATGGTTTTAGAGAGAGAGAAGTTAAAGCTGTTTGTCGTGGTCTACTTCAGTAAACGATTGAGGGCAGTCTGTAGCTGCTGCTCAACATACCTCATGTTTGACGACTGACAGGAGATGTGAAAGCCATTGACATAGGCATTAATTTTTATACTGAAAAGTGGGACACTCAAAACACAGCCATGGGAGACTCCAAGTTCCTGTAGAAAAGAACAGGAAAGTGTCAAACCCACACGAACTTGGAATCTCCTGTCCATTAAAACATTTTTAATAAAAATGGGCAAGTGGCCACGCAAGCCATATATATGGAGGTCTCACAAAATGCCAAACCTTCATGTTGTATCATAAGCCTTCTCAATGTCAAAAAATACTGATACAAGATGTTGTTATTTGAGAAAGGCTTCTCTGATAGACGTTTCAAGTCGAATCAGGTGGTCCATGGTGAAGTGCTGTCATCAAAATCCACACTGGGTGGATGAGAAGAAGTTGTTTGATTCAAGGAACCAAATGAGACGAGCATTAACCATCCTCTCTAAGGTCTTACAGAGACAGCTCGTCAAAACAATTGGATGGTAGTTTGAAGGAATCTTGGGATCCTTCACAGGCTTAGAGAAAGGTAGGATGATAGCCTGGCACCAGGCATCAGAAAAAATATTCTCCTGCCAGATCCCATTAAAAACAAGCAGAAGAATAGTAAGAGATAAAGGAGATAGATAGTGTAGCATTTCATAGTGTACATCATCAGGTCCAACCCATGTACTGCCAGACCAATGAAGGGCCAGTTTGGGTTTCACCAGTGTAAAGAGATGATTATAGTCATAGAGACAATTAGCTCGAAAGGAAAGAGTTGTTTGCTCTGCGTGAGTCTTGATGGCTAAGAAGGTGAAGGAAGAAGCAGAAGTGCTAGATACCTGTCAAAAGCTTTCACCTAGAATATCAACTACTTCCTGACCATCAGTGAGCAAGATCGAGAAGGGAACGGAATTATACTGCCCACTGACCTTTCAAATCTTGTCCCATATGACTTTGGAACTGGTGGTAGAAGATATGCTGGTTGTGAACTTAATCCAAAATTCCTTCTGGCTTTGATGTCTTACCCACCGAGCTGGAAAGCAATGTGGTGTGAGAGTGTGGGATATCTGCGAAAAGTATCCCAGGCCCATTTTTTAGCCTTCTGTACCATGTGGCAGGCAGGATTCCATCATGGATGAGGATATTATGGAAAATGTGTTGAACTTACAGACAATGGCAGGATCAAGTTCTGTGAGAGCAGTGATAGAGGGCCAGCCAGTTTGCTTGATCCAGCTTCCACTGGGGCACGCAGGTGGGGTGGCATCAACCATGGCCAATCTCCCTCAAAATTATAGAAAAATTATCACTGCCTCATGGATTATTGTCAACCCTCCAAGGAAAACAGGAGAATAGTGAAGGGGAGCCAATTGAGAGATCAACAGCAGTAAAGGACTGACTAGGTACATGAAAATAAGTAGAAGAACCAGTACTGAAAAGAGAAAGGTTATGATCAGAGAGCATACACTCTACAGAGCGACCCCTCCTATCAATATCAGCACTTCCCTAGAGTGGATGATGTCCATTAAAGTCCTGCAGGATTAAAAAGGGAGATGGCAAGTATTCAAGAGCATCAAGGTCTGATTGATCATAGGTCTCTCCAGGCAACAGGTAGACAGAACAAACAGTAATGGTACGACCCAATGAAACACGGATGGCTACCGCCTTCAAGGGTGTGTCGAGTGGCAAAGACAGAATGGGCATATGCTGATCAACCAACAGTGCCACCCCTCCATGCACTCGTCCATCACACAACCTGTAATTTCTGTGCAAAGAAAACTGCCGAATGGTGACTGTATCGGCAGGTTTCAAAAAAGTTTCCTGTAAGGAGAGACATACAGGATTGTAGGAAGCAATCAGTGTTCTGATGTCATCCAGATTAGAATGTAAACCTTGACAGTTCCATTGTATCAAAGTGGCCATTTTTATTTACGTGTAAGTGAATTTGGTAGAGAAAGCTTCTGTTTATGACCACATCTTTTTTCTTTACTGTTTTTATTTGAGGGAGGTCTATCGACCTCCATGGATCCTGCTCCAGGTCAATTGGGCAGGTCTTTGCTGTTGGAAGAGGATTCCAGTGACTGAGGACGTGAATGAATGACTGTTTTGCATCATGGGGTGGGAGAAGATTTATCCAAGGAAATGCCTGTACCCAGAACCAATTGAAGTGGATCTTGGGGTTTGCTGGAATGTATGGAAGGAACAGAGATGGGTGTTGAAGTTGATTCATCAACCTTTTTAACCATGGAGGTCAAAAGACTTTTCATTTGTTTTGATAAAAATTCTTTTGAAGGGACAGAGATCCATCTGCACTCCGACTGTAGTTGTAGAACAAAGTGCAGCAGCACATGTCCAGGATGAAATGGTATACAGCAACTTGCGAGCCTCAGGATAAGTAATGTGATGAATCGTTTTCAAACATTGCACCTCTTTTTCTACCAACCATTTAGTGCAAGAACAAAAGTAGAACGGGTGAGATACATTGCAATTGATGCAATGAAGAGTCCATTTCACACTTGTAGACATCATGGTCCCTGCTACAACAATGAGCACACGTCAAGGAACTATGACATGACATCTTTGAGTGACTGAGCTGCTGACCCTGGAAACATCAGAGAGGGTTTGGAATGTATGGCCGTACTCTGCAATTAAGATAACCTGCCTTAATGATGGCAGGTGGATGTGGTGATGTAACTGTAAGAATGAGGACACTGGTCAGCATCATAATTCCATCTTTGCGAGTGGAAATACGCCTCACTGCAGAAACTTCTCAAGTGGAGAAACTAGCAGAAATCTCCGACTCTGGAACGTTCTTCAAATCCCTCTCAACAATAACTCCTCATGACGAATTCAAAGTAGCAAGAGCAAGTGTAACCTCAATAGGTATATCCCCATTTGCCTTTGAATGCATAGGAGTTCACTGTGTTGAGATGTAGATGTTTCCACCAATATGACACCTGGTTGAAGCTTCTTTACTGACTTTGGAGAGCGAGCAAGTCCTTCTAGTCCTTTCTGAATGTAAAAGGGAGGCATCTGACTGAAAGTGAATGCAATACAAGAAAATGAGAATGCTGCTCAGAATCTTCAAGACGTGGTCATTTACCTATATACTTTTTCCACAATTTTATTAAGATTTTTAATTGGAGTATCCGTAATGAAAAGAGGAAAGTTTCGGTGCCCACTGACCATACCCTCCATGGAGCCCTACGAGGGGACGTAGTACAATATCAAACAAGAACACTGCAGCAACATCAGGATTTTGTGAGCCACTATATCCAAACACCAGCATCAGATACAATGGCCACAACACCTGTTGAGAACATCCAACAGTGGTACTTGGCTGACCCTAGCCCAAGTGGACCCGCCAACTGACCCAAGGGGAGCTGCCCCAAGGCTGCCCGTCTACAGGAATTCAAGGCCAAAGTGGTGTGTTAGGGCTGGACTCCTCAACCACCAGGATCCTCTCCTCCCCTTCACGAGTCACCATGCACAGCAAACATGTGGGTGGATGTTTAGAACCCAGAATAGTTGTTAGAAAGAGCTCAGTTTATATTGTACTTTACCAACACTTCACTTGAAATTGATGCACATGTAACTGCCTTTCATACTGCTGTTTGCTTGACTAACTACAGCATATACAGTGGTTCCTTGCTTAAGTATGCTATAGTTAGAGAAACAGTTAAATTGAATTGAGATTTTACTTTAATACTTTAAATAATTATGTTAAATTTGTTTTAAAAATCATATAAACAGTTTTATGATTTTTTTTTTATAAGTTTAACTTATCAGCTGAATGGTGGAAGGCTATATTTAAGATGGTGTGTGTGTGTGTGTGTGTGTGTGTGTGTGTGTGTGTGTGTGTGTGTGTGTGTGTGTGTGTGTGTAAATGCAATCTTGTTTGAACAATGTTTATCTGTACAGAATCTGTTAAAATACCTTTGTTAAGTCCTGAAGGGATCACTTAATGTATGGGTATACATGATAACATATGAAGAATTTTACAGGAAAATTAAAAATAAACCTTAAGTGAAAAGATAAAAACTTGAAATTATGTAATACGAAAAATACGACTGATCTATCGCATTTTTACAAAAAGTTGAAAGGTATGTACATATTGCCACAATGGCATCCTCTCTTTCTTTCAAGACAAACCTCTATTCTGGTAACTTGACTCTTTAGACTATTTAAAATTTCATATTTTTAGACCCAAATATAACTTACTTCCTTTAGTTGATAAATTATAATGGATTTCTATATATTGATACAGTAATTTTTTATTTATTTTTAAGATAATTTTTTGCTTTACTTCTCTATTTACTATGTTTTAAGAAAATAAGTTTAAGAGCTTGTTTACAAATAGTAATAATCTATATACATATATAATGTATAATAATTAAAATGTGACAAGATACTAGTTCACTACAGCATAGCCAAGTTAGGTCAACTTATAAAGACTAAAGATCAGTTTTATATAACTGGATACTGTAACATAAGGGCATGTCTGCCATTTCAATACAAGTTCTGTAATGTTAGTCAGGCACAACTGGAAAGTCAATATAATAAAAACAATATATATATAAAAATGTATCATAATTTAGACTAAACATTTGTATTTTCTGTGTTATAATCTAGTCATTCTAGAATGAAAAGGCTACCTATATTTATTTTCTTATTCTTTATGTCAGTCAAATTTACAGACCCCATATAATTGGGGAAGAAAAAACAAAGTGTTACTACAAACAAACATTTGAAATACATTTAGGAAGTTTTAGAAATTACACAAATAAAATAATATTTTTTTTGGAAAGAAGAAAACTTTTTATACCACAACATGAAAATCATTTTGAACTTAGACTAATACTAAAATAGACTTGATATTTTCACAAACAAATCTTTAGTAAAAATACTTCACTAAAAAATCTAATTTTTTGTGTACAAAAAAAACTTGTAATCTTTACTAAAAGTCTACCAAATTTTGTGAAGGTCAATGTACTGCATCAGTAGTTACAGTACAAATACTTAACTAGTGCATATTATACACCAAGCTCATTACAAAAGGATTAACTAATTAGTGAGATTAGTTACCACACTTATAATGCCCCATAGTTAAGGTGCAGTGTGTATTTAAGTGGCATAAACTGACTCAATTGAAGCTGAAACCTTTTAATTCACTGCTTATTATGTTAACTTTTTGTACATGTAGTTTTATACATCATTTGCCAGATTTTGACCAAATTTTGAGTTAATATTGCTTTGTGACATTTTTTTACATAATTATAACTGTTTTAAAAGTACTTCACTTCAAAAGAAAACAAACAAACAAAAATAACTTAAGCTCTATTTGTCAGCTTTCTAAATTAGATAATATACAAAATGAGTCTTAAATTACATGTAATATGAATATTATTATTTAATTAATTTATTGATCTCAACACACTCCATTAACCAGTAAATGTATGAATTATGTTGTTTCACAAGTTATGTATTCACACATTTTAATAATCACTGGGATACTTTTATTATTTAGTTAGACAGAATACAATATTACAAAATAACATTCAACAGTAGTTGTAATAATAAATGTTCTTATTTCATTCTGATTTATTATTTCAATGGAATGAAACTTAGTACTAAAGGGTTAATGTAATCTAATTAATTACCTCCATTTCCTGAGCCAAACGATAAATTCGCGAGACATCTTTCGACCAAACACTGGCACATAATCCATATTGAACATTATTAGCTCGTGATATAACTTCCTCTTCAGTATCAAATGGAACAACACAAGTTACAGGTCCAAATATTTCCTCTTGCATACAAAACGACATATCTGGAAGGTTTGTCAATACAGTAGCAGATATGAAGTATCCCTAAAGAAAAATATCGAACTAATTATGATAACTATTCAAGTGTTTATTTATCTTTAATTTTTTTAATTTTTGGTATCATTATAAAGCAAATTTATCATTTTGCATATGTAAAAATAAGATTCTAGATCATAAATAAACTTGATGACAAATTCACTATACCTCGTAATAAGCATGAATTGTTAATAATTGTCAGTTACATTATATGAAAATAAATAATTAATTACACAGATAAACATTCCACCAGGCAATTTCATCAGAAAAAGCTGCAATAAAAGTGGGGAGGATTGAAAAAAATTAATTAAAAGCAAGTTTATTTTTTGTCTAGAAAACTTTGCCTTGTTCCATAAAGCAAACAAAACAAACATCAAATATTTTTATGTTTTACCCATTTGGAAAAATAAGTTCTGGAATACTATGTTATTGCACATTATCATGTCTACTTCTTTAGATTAACATTATCAATAATAGGATACTGGCAAGAACTTTCTTCACTTTGTCACTGATGACATGAAAGGATTTGGAGATTAAAATCATGTACTATTTAGGTATAAAAAGACAAAAATAAAAGCAATAATACAGAATTTCTTAAAGAAACCCACAAAACTAAATAGTAGAAGTGCTGGATGACCCATCAAAATAGAAATAATTTAAACTAACATTCTGATTCTCTGGAGGAAGATCCAACTCCACATCCAATCCACCACATAAAAAGGTTGCTCCTTCCTTCTCTGCAACTTTTAAATAGTTTTTAACTTTCTCCATATGCTGTTTGCTTATTAATGGTCCCATCCAAGTATCAGGTGCTGAGGGTGCACCAACTTTGATTTTTCTGCAAGACAAATTAGAATACTCACAATAAACTATGTTTCTGAACATGAGCTGTTAGAAAAACTTTCTATTGTTCAATATATTTGTCTACAGGATATATAAGGTAAGCATGTAACCATCATATCACACAAACTTATCCATAAAGTGAAATTATCACTGCAGCTGGCAAATTAAAAGTTGTAGTTGATAATGGACAATATACTGAATGTCAAAATATGATCCTTATTGATAAATTCTTCAAATTTTACAAAAAGGTATAATGTTACAATTAAAATTAAAAAAATAATAATATACAAATATTACTTCATCCAAAATGAAAACTTACTTAATTGTTTCTTTTACAAATTCCTGTACAAAAACCTCAAACACTGATCTCTGAACATATATTCTGCTTGTACACAAACACACCTCACCCTGGTTCAAAAAACTTGCTCTGAAAAAATAATGGAAAATATTGCAGAAAACTCAAGGTAATCCAGTTTTGTCTGCAATGGTTTACTTCACCACTATAAAAATATAAATAGATTAAAAATTATGAGAATTCACAGTTTATGAAAAAAAAAAATTATTATTTAACTTAGGATGTATGTCAGCAGGTTTTAAAATTTAGTTATTATATTTTCTTATAATTTTCTTGTGTATTTAGTGTATCAAAATATTAATTGTTCTTCTCATTAGAATTAATTCATTTTGTTACTTCCAGTTTCTTTTTAAATTGTGCTTAATATATTTACATTTCAAAATTATTCCTTTTTTGTTAAAAGTGTTATTAGGAAGAAGAAACTATTCTATTTAACTATCTTATGATTATTTGCATGCACTAAAAATCCAGCAATCTACAAAACAATAACTAACACATGAAATTGTAATTATTTCTTATTTATTGGTCTACGAACACAGTAACACTTGATTGAATGTTGATACATTATTGTTTCTACTACTAATAGTGTTTTAAGCAGAACACTTTAATATAGTAAAAGATTTACCAAATTTTAGTGCTGTTATATATTAAAACTAAAACTACCTTACAGTCTTGTTAATAATTGTTCTTTAACTTAGTACTAAAAAATTTAGTAAATAATTTTAGTTCTGAAATTATCACAGTTGTTTTGATTGTCTTGTACATGTAATCATGATCATACCAAATTGTTCAGATCAATTTTAAGCATTTTTTAAGGACTTTCTAACTGCACTTGCACTCCAATCATTGGTAAACTAAAACAAAAAGCGCACATTAAAAGCACGCCCTTCTTTTATACCTCTATCTGTTTTGCATCATTGTAGCAACTGCTAATAATGCGACTACTCTCTACCCTTGTAGCACAATCTTCACTTAAAAGAATTGGTATATAACAACCCAAATATACCAGAAACCGAGTGAGAAAGGTAAGTACCTTACAGAAATACACTTTTGGTGTTATAAAATGTTAACTTCTGAAATAGTACTACCTTTACACCCCATATCTAGTCCCACAATGGAAAAGGTGTTATCAGAAGTGCTCAACACAGAGTGGATTAAATGAAGTATAGTGCACAGGGAAGAAGACAGATGAGAGGATAAACACAAATATATAGGTTTTCAAGTCTCAGCTAAATGTATACACTGCTAAAGCTGGAGAATGCAAAACAGGATACCAAAAACGAGAGTGTTTTGTATTCTGATGGATGGTAAAATCACCCAAGGGAGGCATACCCAACTGAGAGCAAAGCCATTGAAAGACTTGTGGATTGAAGGAACAGTCTGCATAGAAAATCCTGTCAAGACCAAATAACTGATCTGAGACCAGGCTAAGTGCACCAAGAATAAGTCAAACCTGTAGATGAATCTACTGGCTATGTGCCAAATACAAAATATTCAACAGCTTTCTCAACAATCCTTTGCTCTATAGGAATTGGTAAATTTTTTAAAAGTACATTAGTCATTTACACTCCTATACTTTTTTTTGCAAAAGGGTTAAGCTAGTTTACAACAGCTTGTGCTGACAGACAGGCAACTACATCTTTTATATACAGATAGACATTAGTATTATACACACATACACAAGACACATTACAACACACAAAAATGTAGATCATACAAATGTTTAATTTGAATGAATATTTAATTCTTCCCACATGGGCTCGGTCAATTTAACCAACCACGTGATTTCTTTGTACTTGTTTAAAGTCTTCATAGATTTCATGTTTCTAACTTTCGATATTGTTTGTATATCTTCATAAAATGTGGCAGCCTTTCAGTTAACACAAGTCCTTCACAAAAAAAAAATCCTATTTTTAGTGAAGCATTTTTAATAAACTAAAATAAAAATTTATCCATAAATATACTAAGTATTTATTTTGAATAGTCTGTGTGCAAAATAAATTTCATGTTAAGATTAAAAATACTTTCTTCATCTTAAAATTGTCAAATTTCTTTTTAGTCATTCCTAAAACCTCCTAAAGACATTTCAAACTTTTGTCAGTAAAACTTCATTTTTATGTACCCTATCTCTATACAGGATCAGATAATTGGACTGACTTCATAATCAACAAAAATAAGAATTGAGTAAATCTAAGATTATCCTTATTTTTATTTTCTAGAATGACTTCAAATTGTAACATGAAATTACCTTTGTTTATTCTAAGTAGCTTTAAACTTGTAACAGCATACATATATGTATAATTAAATTTTACTGTTTTACTGCCCTTTAAACCATGTCTTACTACCATCCTTTCCATTATAAGTTGTACACAATCAGGGAATGTACAGCTCACATTACATTATCGAATTACGTTACCCAAGAGCAACTATGAACTACCTGTGTACATGCCTTTTGAAACATTTTTATTATATTATTATTACCATTTATTTTACCTGATCTAATCTTAACTAACCTACAAAGATCCATATTTTTACATTTTAGTTACTTCTATAATAATAAATAAAGTATAGACATGAAAAACAAGAAATAAAATACTTATCAAATCTTTTTTCTTGCTTTCTGTTTTCGAACAGAGTTAACCCTAATTTCTTTACACTGCTCATAATATTGCAATTAGTAATTTTTATTTAATTACATAATGCACAAAAACATAGTAATAACATGTAAAAAGGAGACAATTTCTCCTAACTGTCAAAATATTTTCTGGTTTTCTAACTATGCAAAAAGAGCCATTATAAATTCATCCAAGCAGTTGCTAACTTTCCCATGGGTACGAAGCTTGTACTCCGAGAAAAATAAATGATTATCTATTCAGAACATGATGTTATACAATATGTTATTTGACAGATGAAAACCTTGGCCTTCTATTGATTATAGGTGATATATGATCAAACGTAAGAGAGAACTATTAAAAAATCCTGAAAGAGAGAATGTGACAAGTGGGTGTGTAACCAAACAAAACTGAAAGTTATAAAAATTATGATTTGCCTAAGCAATGACAATTTTATAGTGAGTACTCTAAATTTAATTTCATAGTTACTGGAATGATGATGGATAAAATAAAGAAGATATTTAGATAAAATGTGTCGTGTTTTTCACCAGAAGAAATTTAAGATTTTTTGAAATATCGCCTTCTAGAAATAAGAATGTAAAACTTGTAGACTATTGAAATATGGATTATTAGCAAAATTTTATGCTATACTAATTGGTATAACATAAACAAAAAGTAGTTTAGTAAAATATGAATGTAAAATACTAAAACCTTGTGTCATGCAATAAAGCACACCTGTGGCAATGGGGTTAACAGACAGCCTAAACAGAGATGGACCATGAAAATATGAAAATGTTCAATCTTAACCCCTCAAAGGATATAAAACTTATAAAATTAATTTGCAATTAATTCATAACTTAGTTATGTTCTTTCATTCAATGATGCTTCTGACAATGAATTAAGAATGTGTTTATACCCTATAATCATTACTTTTGACTGAGTTAAATAAACAATAAAATAATGCAATGGAATGAGATAAACAATAACCAGCATACAAGAATATCAACATAGTCCACTTATTACCAACTTCTATTTATTTCATAAAATTATTTTTAAAAGTTTTGAGGAAAGAAGTGGGAAAATAATGACAGTTTCTTTAATATAGCATTTTCTAAAATTTCAAAAATCAATTATTAGTTCAAGCTATTATTTTTCTATACCATTAACAACAAATATATATTGTAAAAAAAACATTTAGAAATTTCACCTAACTTAAGCTTTTCTTCATTAAAACGTAATGAACACCAAATGAGAGGCAATGTAGACATGCTTAATTTAAGACTAAAAAACTAGGTGCAGGTAACAAATATTCTGAAATATTTATATAAAACTATTTTTGGAAATGGATACCTCATAATTAAATAGCACTATACCTGATAAGAGTAGGAATGCATTTTTCTAAATCTGCATCTTCAAAGACGATAGCTGCATTTTTACCTCCCATCTATAGTAATACATGAAATAAACCTTTTCATTTGATATTCACTGTAACCTAAGTATTTCACTCTTTTACAAGTAAATCAGTTCTATCAGGTCATCCCTTACGTAATGTCCAACTTTAGGTTCAGAAAAAGAGAAAGGATTTCAAACACTTTTAATGTTATTTAATCAAAAATGTATGTTCCATTATTATTAATTACTTCCTGCCAATGATTCACAAGCTTCTGAATGCCACTTCTATAAAATTCTTGGAGTTTGGTGGAAAAGAATGTAGAGAGGGTAGTTTTGACATCTTCATGTGTTCCAAACTCTTTACCATCAAGATAGTTCTGCAAACTTCAGAATAAATGATGGGTCTGGATAACAAGGAGGATGTCGAAGTTTTTCCCAGTCTAGCTCTTCAATCTTTGCAGATGTGGTCCTTGCTGTATGGGGCCATGCATTATGTAACACAACACCTTTACACTTGATCAAAGCAGGCCTCTTTTCTTTTAGTGTGACATTCAAGCACTCTAACTGTTGACAACAGAAGTCTGACGTAATTGTTACATTGAGTAGCAGCAGCTCAAAGTGGATCACACAAACAATACCCCACCAAAAGCTTAACAAAACTTTCCTAGGGTGGAATTTCTTTCGAGCTGTGCGTTAGCCAGTTTCTCTGCACTGAGCCATTGTCTACAGTGCTTGGCACTTTTATAAAATATCCATTTTTCATCTCCAGTCACTAATCTGTCCAAAAAAGGTGAGTTATGCTCACAAGAGTGCAGAGAAATGCAAATGTCCACTCTTGCTCTAAGGTTAGCTTCTGTCAA
Organism: Tachypleus tridentatus; assembly: GCF_004210375.1. NCBI lineage: Eukaryota > Metazoa > Arthropoda > Merostomata > Xiphosura > Limulidae > Tachypleus > Tachypleus tridentatus. The sequence continues at coordinate 85,874,629 of NC_134835.1, forward strand.
ATCATGGGGGACCCATTTTCCAAGTTTTGATACCTTTCCAAGCTGTTGCAGGTAACTGTAAATGGTTGAATAGAGCTTCTGTGCTAGTTATTCAACTGTTACAGCACAATCTTCATCAAGTGCAGCCAGCAGCAAATCATCCTCAAACTCAACAAGACAACCTGAGCGTGGCACATCACTTAAGCTGTAGTCACCTGATCTGAACTTCTGAGACCACCTTTGACATTTTCTTTCATTGAGAAACTCCACACCATAAAAACCTTGAATGTTTTGTGTAGTTTCTGCTGCACTATTGTCTTTTTAAACTCATAAAGCATTATATGGCTTATGTGCTCCTCAGACACATCCATCTTCATAAGGGTTTATTTGATTATTGATCTGAAAAATTGGAGTTAGGTTAGTTTCTGTTATTTGTCTGAACATTTTTATACACGTCCTACTACATATTTTAGTCATTAAAGCCTTCTACAAAGACATAAATGATGATGCACTTTCTGTATTAAATTTTTGGACTCATGGGATGACCTGATACATGTATTCACTAATCACTGTGTAATATTCTTTATCTTACGAAAAAGTAAATTTGGTATTTTGCTATATGAGAGTGCATAAAATCTTGCTCTGCACTTGAGAGTTGTTGGTTCTTTATAAGAGCAATAGTCCAATCCCACTACTGGTTTAAAGTACCCAAAAAATTAGCAACAGGTGCTGTTGACTGACTATCTGCTTTTCCTCTAGTCTATTCGATTAAAAGCTAGATAAGACTAGTACAAGTGTTTCTCTTGTAGATTTTCACACATTTCTAAACAAACAGTTTTCACACCTTTGAAGATTATTTGGTTTTGAAATAACTTTTTAATAATCACTCATCATTACTTCTCTGTAATGATTAAGCTTTATTCATTTATTTTCGGTAATGACGTGATGTGTGTCAACTTTTAGAAGTCTGTTTTATGCACTTTACACTTTTACAACCCTATCTGTCTTAAAACTGTGCTACATTTAACATTGCTAGTAACTTTGTGATACGTTCTATACAATGTGATAAATGTTTTAAATAACTGTGCACAACAGTACCAGATTATTCTTAAAACCTCATAAATCCTTCTTTTATGTATGTTTTATATTGACAATTTTTCTTAAGGAGAGCAATCATGCACCCTCCACAAAAGGAGTAAAAGTTCTTATTACTGATCAGCTCAGTAATGATAAATAAAGCAATGGTCTTACTCATTCTGCTGATTAGCTGCTGAATTATCATGTGCATGGTCCTACTAAAATCATAGAGGATAAGCACAAATAACTCAGATATTCTAGGAAAAATAAAAGACAATGTAAGTTGTCTGAAATAAATTCACAAGCAATATTTAATTGTTTCAATCAAGAAATTTTGAACTTGTTTTGAACTTTGCACAAAGCTACACGAGGGCTACCTGCACTAGTCATCCCTAATTTAGCAGTGTAAGACAAGAGGGAAGGCAGCTAATCACCACCACCCACCACCAACTCTTGGGCTACTCTTTTACCAAAAATAGTGGGATTGATCACCACATTATAACATCCCACTGCTGAAAGGGTGAACATGTAAGGTGTGAAGAGAATTCAAACCCACGACCCTCAGATTACAAGTCGACTGCCTAAGCCACGCCAAGACCCAGACCATTTTAGTGTTTGAAAACTTCTTTCTCTCTTTATAAAATAAGATAGACAGAAACAGGTTACATTGTACCCACTGTTTTCCACTGAAAGTTTAAGTAAGGAATTAATTTATAGTAAAATCTGTAAGTATTCTTTAAATCCTAATAATGAAACAATACCCAAAAACACATGAATTTTAATTAAATCTATATGTCAGAATTAGGCTTAATCAATGTCTTTTGTTTTAGGTTACCCTGACACTACTGAAGATAGAAATTATTTTCAGGAATAAGTATGATCAGAATGGATTAGAAAAGCAAATAAAGTCTTTTGTAATGTAATATGTTTATCAATTATTTTTTACTAAACATATTTACAGAATAAGCTTTCATATATATAACTGACTTAATTAGGTGTTTTACTCAAACCAGTAAATTGAAAAAAACTAGATAAATACACCCAACAATACATGAATTTGATTCTGCCGTTTCTAAGTCATTGAAAAAAAAATCATTTTTCTGAAGAATGCTCTAGATAGAACATTCAATATGTTTAATATTTTTAAAATAATGCTATTTGTGATTCAAATGTTTTTACATATGCATGTAAATTTTAATTACATTCAAACTGCAACAGATGCATCAAAGTGGTATTAGGTCCCTAAGAATAATTTTTTTATGCTATCAATTTGCAGAGACATCTAAAAATCCAAACTGAAGAAAAAACACATCTGATTTTTAGATGAACATCTAACAGCAAAACATATTTAGAAAATCTCTTTGATTGTGCTAATAAGGAATAAATACGGTAAAAAAATAAAACATAGCTCAAAGATAACACAATAAAAGTTTAGTTATTTCTGTTCATACCTCCAATGAAAGTTTTTTCATGTAAGGAGCAGTTATCTGTGAAATCCGTTTGCCAGTTATAGTGCTTCCAGTAAATGAAATAGCTTTTACATTTGGATGTTTTGCCAAAAGCTCACCAACAGTAGATCCATATCCAAACACCATATTCACCACACCAGGAGGTAAACCTAAAAAGCAGGTAGTGAGGAGATTATACATATGAAACAGGTAAAGTGATTTACCAACAACGTGTTTAAAGTGTACATGCATATAAATATATACATCTCTTGTGTGATCAAAATATGAACACAATTACCCTACTGTATGCAGATTTATTAACGAGTATGAAACCATTACTGCTTATTTAAATCAAAATCAATACATACAAAAAAGTAACAAAAATTTACCCTCATTAAGTTTAAGGTTTCTTTCCTAAATTGCTGATAAAAATCTATTTTCCCCTGTGACATGATATAAAATAT